>NW_026891604.1:0-270512 GCF_015708825.2 Lethenteron reissneri
GGTCGAAACACAAGCGTCCGTCTTCAGGTGCGAAAATCATCTGCTGTTGTGGCTTTATATAGGCACGGGAGGGGCGAGAAAGGGGGGGAAATGAGTTTTGTCGAGTCGTGGCTGTAAAAGTTCACTGGGGAGAGGGGGGGGTATGGCGTGCAGGGACGGGTGGGGTTGGAGAAATTAGCAAGTAAAGGAGCTCGATAACTGGGTGGGTGAGTGAAAATCACAGCAGTTAAAACTCGGCGCGGTTTATCACATCCTTCCAATGATTACTCAATCTGAATCCATCTTCTCGATTAAAGTTTTGTCTGTGTTTATATATCTGTTTGGCTTCATGAAAAACTACATATTCAACAACCCAGGATATTTACGCCTCACACGCCTTCACGCCATGCACCATCAGTACGGCGATCCGGGGCTGTAGCCATCCACAAAAGACTGTAATTGTTTAACCTTAGTGGTCGATATGATGAGGATAGAGGCGTTTTGTGATGATTTTCACAGGACTCCGTTACAATTGTAGTGGCATCGGTGGATGCCACTACAATTGCGAGACACGCGCCACTCACGCCGCCAACAGCGGTGCAGCAAGAGCGCAGTGTTCTGCGTGCAGTGCCAGCCTCTGAAGAGTAGGGGGCCCTGGGGCTGAGACGAGATTCTCCCCTCTAAGAAGCCCGAGAAGGGAGGCGTGAAAAGAAGCGTACGGAGCTCCATAGGCCGGGAATATAAACCGGACCCCCGAACAGGGGGGTCTGCTGACGAAGAGAAGCCAGAAGCCGTGATGCCGGGCGAAGTCGTGCCGATAGACGAACCCGGACCAAGCCAGGGTGTCTGGTCGTGGCTAGCTACTCCTGCTGCTCGGGAGGATTAGCCCGGAGGAGTTACCTCCCGAGGGTAGACTGACAAAGGGGCAGCTATAGCCTTTTGTGTGCATTAGGGAAAGTTGTAATAAACGTGTTGCCTCCACGCCGTCCTCCGAGTGTCTCTGAGCTGGACACTACACAATCATTAAGTTGAAATAGCTGTAGAAGCAGTTGTGAACCAGACCTAATGGTCACTTCCTCTCACCATGAATAATCAGAAGATCGGAACGACACAGAAGTAAGTTATACTTATGACACAAATGCAATACCCCAAATACATGGAAGGACTAATAATGTTGAGGTTTCATACGGCATCAGTTATGCAACTGCATCCCACAATACTGCACAATTCACAAACACCGGCACTTAGATGTTTTCAGAGAATTAATACGTGTTCATGCACATGGCAGGAAACTGAAGCACCCGGAGCAACACTCTATCCCATACAGATAGGACAGAACATGTGGATTACGCATTTATTTATTAATTTGTTACACTCGGATTATTGCACAGGACAGAGTGAGCACTTCGTTGTAGTGACTTCATCCAGGTTCAAATACGCAGACAATTACAGGCTCTGCACAGTGGCGGCTACCTGCAAAATCTCTCAGGGGGGGCAAATGTCTGGATGATTGATAAGGATAGAGGTCCCCTCATGCAATGAATAAATTAACAGCTTAAGCATGTAAAGCAAACTTCACTTCTTTAATATTAATGAAAATAAAGTGACTCTTACAATACATCTTGTTTGTTTATATACTCACTATTAAAACAAACCTCTCAAGTTTATTTTATTAAAGATTCCACTAGGTAGCGATAAATTATATTGTTGGATGAAACGTGCTTACGTATGATGACGTAAGCACGTATGATTGACGTAAGCACGTTAGGGCTTGCCCTCCCAGAAGCCATAGAGAATGCATTGGAGCGCCCCCGTTCGAAAAAAAACATCTTTGAATGTAAGTCAATGGGGCCACTCGGGGCGATTCTCAGCCGGAGTGAATCGCCCCAAAAGAGGCGGTACTCCACAGAACGTGACATGACGCTGATTGGACTATATCCAGAGGCTGCAGTGACGGCTCGCGTGACTCTGTGGTTGAATGATATTGGTGGTGCGTCGCCAATCGCCCTAATGAAGAAACCGCCCCTGGCTCTGCACACACACACGGGCACACGCTTCTTCTGGTGCTGCCGGTGATGGCGCTGAAGGTGATGGCGCTGACAGTGCTAGCATTGCTGCTGCTACTGCTACCACTGCCTGTTCCACTCCTGCTGCTCATACAGGTTGAAGGCGCCGGCAGTGCCAGCACCAAACTGCACTGTTGAAGGTGCAGTAGATTGGAGTTAATAAGATGTCATGGGTTTGAGCAAGGCTTTTACAAGAACTTGAGAAAAAAGATCAAGGTGGGGAGTTACAAAGATAGGCAGCTCAAGACAAAACAAGGAGAGAGATAAAGCATTGAGTTGACTGCCATGGTTTATGAAATATGCTAACTACCGCACCACCTCCCCCTGCTTCCCATTTAAAATTGCTCAAAGATGTCCTCCAGGTGTGGGTAGGATCTCCTGAGATCCCACAGCGCCATACACAACTGCTTGACATTTGGACCTCCTTTCACCCCAACCAGCTCCAGCACGTGTTCATCGCCTCTCGCTGCCGAACCATTGCTCTGTTTCTTTCACTTACTGCACAAACACGAGCACAAAGCTTGTCTTTAAACAGACTGATGTCCCAGGCATCGGAAATTCTTCCGACCCACTGCTTAGACCCACTGCCAGGCTACACTGTGGTGCGTTTTGGTAAAAAGGCAGTGTTATTGGCAAAGGTGTGACTTGGGTTGATGCTTGTACATGAATTAAAACGCAATCCCTTGATGTTAACAGTTTCCAACTAAAGGTGTAAAGCTTTAATCTATTAACTCTGTTCGTTGTTTTGTAATGTGGGGGCACAAAAACTCTCATGAATGTGACTCCATATGAACAAGAGTTTAGTCTAAAGTTGTGCTGCTGTTAGGTATTCATCTTGAAGGAAAGTGGTGAAATTATTTAAAGAGTCACCATAGATTTAGGATTCCCCTTGCACCTGGCCCTAGCGACCAAGGTGTGTGTGCCTCCCAATGGCGTGATGATGTGTGAGGTTATCTCACTACGTTACAATCATGCACCGTGTGAGGTCATTCATTATGTGGATGGGAACGTGATGTTATATTTTATACCAAAATATTTCCTAGGACAAACGCAGGTTAGACATGTTCATACAATAGTTGGACCACCTATATGGATCATCTTAATGAAGGTCATCGCACCTTCATGTTACTGACAAACTGCACACCATCCCACTCACCTTTGAATTTAAAATTGTCAGTATGTTCCTGATCCCCCTTCAATGATGGACATACCCGCATATTCTTGTTGGTGAGTATCTATCGGTGCTGTAGTTGGGACAGCAGGCGTGTCAAGTTGGAGTGTAGTGCCTTGATCAGCTCCCATTTATTGGATTAAAATTTTATTGCATTGAAGACTTCTTATACTTGGTCAGAAAACAGGTGATCTTCTTGCAAAGCCTCTGGAAAAACACTGCAGTATAAATAGACAAAGTCAAAGCTGTATCTGCCTTAGTGGTGGACAAGAGGAGGTTGGAGTGATTTTGGAAAACTGACAAAGAATAAGGAACAGAGACTGGAAACCGTGCAAAGAAAAATGTCAAAGTGCAAATTTGGAATTACAGTGAAAGACAGAAAGAGGAACACATGTACAGTATGTGTAAAGTCGCCTAAATTTTACTATACATTAACAGTAACAGAATACGCTGATAAACGTGTATATTTTTACCAGAATTGGTACTAATGTAACAAAGTATATTACTTCACAATTGTAACAATCGGTATGGAGCTCTCACAACCTCGCCACTCCCTATACCTCTCCAGGCTTAACTGCCCCTAACTGCCAGTTCACCCCTTTTATATCGACTCTCCTACTCCCTACATTGCCCCAACTGAGAGCCTCGTGACTGCCTGTTAAGTGCCCCCACTGACAACCGTCTTGGCTGCCCGTGAACTGCCCCACAACGCCACCTCACACCCACGTTCTGCAGGAGCGGGGCTTCGTCCAACAACGCTCGCACTCAGCACCGCAATTCGGGAGTCCCATTCTTTCAGTACATTTAGTACACAGTGCGACCCATTTTTCTACATCAGGGGTGTCAAAAACTTTTTGCAAAGAGGGCCAAATTTGATGAAGTGAAGATGCCCGGGGGCCAATAGTTCCTTCCGACATTTTTACCACAAAAGTTACGTGAAAAACACACTGTTATAAACAATTATCATCGTCTCAATTACCTTTATTTTTCAAATGACAATGTAACCAAATATAAGCCGCTCAGGCAGACGTGAACAACTCTAAAAACACAATTCTGCCTTTCATTTAGTCAGATAACATTGAACAAACTGTATAGAATACCTTAAATTTCCATGAGTTAAATATATTTGCCTCATGAACATTTTAAACAGGAGTTATAAGTAATGCAAAGTGGTCTGTTATCATTAAACTTTAAAACAAGTGAATTTTGTCTTTTACAAGATCTTTCAGAAAGCAGGAGTTTGTGTCACATCTACAGGTACATAACATCAACAGTTATAACCAAAGAGTTTAATAAAAACATAAGTGCCATAAGTCCAAGTGCATTAGTGTGATTTAGGCTTTTCACTGTTAATAGTGACAGATGTTACCGTTCAAAACACTTAATTTCAGATTGATCAAGGAACAGATAACTTGCTGACACTAATGAGAAGGGTGATACTGAGATCTAGATTTCAGTAAAGAGACCAGGTCAGGCTTGAGGGCAGTGGTTGAGATGCATAAAATGCCACGCAATTTGGAGTCACTCATCCTTGACCTAAATCGGTTCTTATTTAAGTTCATGACTGAGAATGTTTGCTCACACAAATATGTAGAGCCGAATAACCTCAGAATTTTCTTAGCGAATGACCGCATTTCTGGAAACCTGCTTTTGTACAGCTGCCGGTAAAAGTCAACAAGAGAACACTGCAGGTGTTTTCCGCGGCACTTATCGTCAAACTGCAGCTCAATGAGCTCCAGATGCAGCTGTGGAGGAGCATCATCAGGGTCCACGGAGAAGGGAGAAGAGAAAAGCAACATGTCCTTTTCAATAACTGCAAAGTCCTGAAAGCGTTTGTTAAATTCCACAGAAAGAGATGCGATAGCTGTTGCATAACTCTTCATTTGCGCACCGATGTTGTCCTGTGAGAAACGGTAAATTACCTCTTTCAAAGCTGGGAAGTGTGCGGTGCAGAACTCTGTTTGGGACAAGTGTCTTTGGAAAAGTTGCAGTTTGGTTCCAAAGGCCTTGATGTGAGCATATAGCTGGCTCACCACTGCATCTTTCCCTTGAAGGTTAACATTCAGCGCATTCAGATGCTTCGTTATGTCAACCAAAAAAGCCAGATTTGCCAGCCATACAGGATCGGACAGTTCTTCCATTGGTTGTCCCTTCTCACCCAAAAAATGTCCAATTTCCTCTTTGAGAGAGAAAATCACTGCAGTGCGGATTTCCGACTTAGCGACCTCACATCGTTGATATATTACGTCACCGTATTCAGCCTGGATGTCACGCAAGAACTGCTGAAACTGTCGGTGGTATAGAGCTTTAGAGCGAATATAATTGATTGCCTTTGCCACTGGTTTCATAACATCGTCAAATTTCAGAAGTTTGGCGCAGAGAGCCTGCTGGTGAATGATACAGTGAAGTTTAATAGCGTTACCTGCTTCTTCGCTGACTTTATTGCAGATCAGTGTGGACAATCCACTTCGCTCACCAGCCATGGCAGGTGCACCATCGGTAATGATCCCAGAAACTTTACTCCATGGTAGTTTCATATCATCAACAGCTTCACAAACAGAAACGAATACATCTGTTCCTCTGGTTTGCCCTTTAAGGCTTTTGAGGTCAAGCAGCTCCACTGTCACGTTCATGTTGTCATCAACTCCTCTTAAAAAAATAAGTGGTTGTGCAGTGTCAGATGCATTGGTGCTTTCATCGCAGGCTAATGAGAAATAATCAAAAGCCACTCCCTGTCCCCCAGTTGTCTCGGAATATCTGACGATATGTCCTCAACTCTCCGTGCCACAGTGTTGCGTGCCAGGCAAACATTAATAAATTCTTGCTTCTTCTCGGGGCAAATGTTCTCCACCATTTTAATGACACAGTCTTTGATAAACGCACCTTCAGTAAAAGGTTTGCCATGTTTAGTTATTAATATGGCCACTTCGTAGCTGGCTTTGGTGATGTTTTCTTTTGACTCACGGGCCCGCGTGAAGATTCGCTGTTGCGATGCCAGAGCAGCTTGAAGTTGCTTTACTTTTTCAGCGCGGTCACTCCCTGTTAGCTTGTCGTATGTTGTAGCATGCTTAGTCTCGTAGTGTCTCTTTACGTTGAAATCCTTAAATAAGGCATCCGTCTCTTTACAAATTAGACAAACACAATTTCCTCGATTTCCAGTGAAGAAGTATTGTAATTCCCACCGCTCCTGAAAGCGGCGGCCCTCATTGTCAACTTTTCTCTTTTTTTTTGCAGTCGCCATGGCAGAAATGATTCGAGAAGGGTTCGTGGCACGGATGCAAAATTAGAGAGCATTAGAATGGTGCTGCCACCGTGTGGCGGAAAGAGGAATAACATCTCTAAAGTTTTATGATTTATTCTGACAGAGCTAGCAAGCCATAAATAACACATTATAAGACCGAAGCTGTGGGCTGTATGAAATCTGACCGCGGGCCGTGATTGGCCCACGGGCCGGACTTTGGACATGCCTGTTCTACATCTTTCGACATAACAGGTCAGGAATAATGTCTATTTAAGTGAGAATTGTAGGATGTACCCCCTGATGCCCTATATAAATGTGGTTGTGTCCATGATACAACACACCTTTGTGCAGTGCCTCCGGTAAAATAATTTGTCTGTCATTTGCCAACGGATGTATATACATGATCAGTCCATGCCACTCTACATACCATATTTTCCCGCATATAACCCGCGGGGTAAACCACTTTTTACAAACAAAACAAGACCCTGCGGGGTATATGGAGGTGCGAGCTATCCCAAAAAACATTTTACACGTGTGACATGTCATAACTCGTTACAAAATTTTATGGTAGGACTATCCACTATGAAACACTTACCTTTGACTAAAGCACTGCTGAATAAACCACTCCGTAAAATAGGACATGTTATCACGTTTTAAATGATTGGAATTGTTTGTACAATTAAACGACAATGTTTGAAGTGAGTGCACTTTGTTTACCATAATACTTTCAGTGGCTGTAGGGGGGTGCGAAAGTTTCAGCTCAGGCTATGGATTGCACAATGGGAAGGGCCTTAACAAGTGTCAATCAGACGCGGAATCATAATTGCTGAGTCCCTTAGGCCGCTGCTATTAGCTGAGCACTATACAGTCGCGACCATGAGCTTTGTTTCGATTTAAAGCTTTCGTGACTGCAGGGATTCATCTTCTTGGTTCTTTTGGTAAAGTCACATAGAAGGGAAGTAATAAAATAATAAAAATAAAACATAATAAAATAATTCTCACGACGTTTCGGCCACAACGCAAGCAGCCGTCCTCAGGTGAAGAATGAAACACCACCAAGCTTGGAGCGTATATTTAAGCTGGGTTAGAGGGGTGGAAGAAGAGCGCCTTGACAAAATAATTTGCATATCAAGAGGAATTTAGCATATTTATGGGAAATGCATAGGAGGAGTTTCAAAGTCATATTATGCCCGTGCATTATGCAGGATTAGCAGCATCAAAGGGAGGGGATGGGGGTAGCATTAACAAAGGGAAGGAATGTTAATAGTATGTAGCTGCAGTTACATACTACTGAAAAGCTAGACGTTAACAAAGTCGTAATTAATCGCAGTAACAGTTCTATTTCTGATGGTCTGAAATCCGTTTTAGCTAAAGGACTAAACTTTGCAGTCACACCTAGACACATACCAGTTAATGATATCATTGCCCGAGTAGATGTGGCTCTCAAGGGCCTGGGTCACATCGCTGCAGACGTAGCAAGATCTGAAATCGCTGCAACCCTCAAAAACGCTAAGATGCCAGCTAGTAACATCAGCCGACAAAGGCAATGCCACTGTCATCATGGACAAAATAGAATACAACAACAAAATTCAAGAACTACTCAACGATGGTAGCTATACAAAAATAAAAAGAGACCCCACCAACAGCCTCGTCATTAAAACCAACAAAATCATTTCTGATTCAACCGCATTAATTGATCAAACCAAACAGTTCTCGTTGAAACCTTCTGCAGCCAGGCCACCAAGATTATATAGCCTTCCAAAGATACATAAAGAAGATACACCTCTTCGTCCCATTGTCTCTACTATCAACTCCCCCACCTATAAACTGGCTCGTTTTTTGTCTGAAATCCTGCGGCCTTTCACTGGAAAAAGAACCTCTGCGGTACTAAACTCTACGGACCTGGTATCGACAATCAAGATAATTTCACTGTCCCCAGACGACCTGCTTGTCAGTTTTGATGTGGTTTCCTTATTCACCAAAGTTCCTGTACCTGACACCATAGCAATCATTGAAGACTTGGTTAATCAAGGACTGAATACTGGGGTACCCCCCCTGGTGAGACACTGCTTAACCAATACATACTTCACCTGGAATGGAACTTTCTACAAACAAACTGAGGGCACCCCAATGGGCTCCCCCCTATCTCCGGTTGTAGCCAATGTTTTCATGGAAAAATTTGAGACTGACGCCATCCAGACTGCCACTCTACGCCCGACCTTTTGGAAGAGGTACGTAGATGAAACTTTGTCATCTGGCCACATGGCCGGCCTGCTCTAGACTAATTCCTCGACCACATAAATTCCATTCACCCAGCCATCAGATTCACCATGGAAGTCGAAAAAGATGGCAAGCTACACTTTTTGGATGTCCTAATTTAAAGGAGACCTGATGGTTCAATGAGCCATTCTGTCTACAGGAAAGCCACCCATACGGATGCTTACCAAAAACCGGATTCCCACCACCATCCATCCCAGAAGAACTCCCACATCAAGATTCTATACCATAGAGCCCAATGCATCTCCGACCAGGAACACATTGCCAGTGAACTCAAACATGTACGCCAAGCTCTTAAGGCTAATGGTTACTCCGACTACACAATCCGCAAAGCCATCACTCCAACCATCAAGAAGGATCCTGTTGAGGAGCCTTTCAAAAGCATCACCTTACCCTACATTGCTGGGGTCACAAAAAAGATCTCCAAAATCCTGATTAAACACAAGATCCAGGTCCGATTCAACACAGTACATAAAATCCGTGATCTGGTCCCGTCTGTAAAAGATGTGGTTCCAGACATACAGTACCCTGGCGTCTACAAACTAAGTTGCCTCTGTGGTAGCAGTTACATTGGAGAAACCAAACGACATGTCTCGGACCGCATCCGTGAACATAAAGCAGACCTGAAACACGGTAGGACAAACACCTCAGCCGTGGCACATCACTGTTACAATTCAGTGGGCTCACATGACATTGACTTCTCCAAGACAGAGGTTCTCTGCAAGCCATCTGGCTACCATGAGAGATTCGTTCATGAGGCGATCCACATATACAAACACCAGAGACAATTTCAACCAAGAAGATGGATTCTGGCTCAGCAATCATTGGAAGGACGTAATATACCATTTCGGATCTTAACTGATTGTGTTCACATTTACGATGACTTTCAGACCGCAGTCCACTCACTGGCATTGACTATATATCTTGTATTCTCCACAGGGAATGGATTCTTTGCTCCGCTGCAAGTCTCCTTTCACCACTCTCCCATTGACATATTTCGTTGCTTCCTCTTAGTATCTTTCACGCGACGGTTAATGGTATAGTGTATAGCAGATTGTATAAATAGTATAAAATTGTAATGTTTAATACAATGTATAAGGTAATATACAGTATCGTAATTGTATAGTGAATATACAGCAGTGTGGTATACATTAGGATGGGTAGAATAATACTTAGGGTAATATTATAGACGAAGGTGTAATGCGAGCAAGGACAGGGTGGGCGCTGCCTCCGCACCACTCACACGGGCCGGAGTATAGGGGAGGCGGAGCCTGGTCGTCGGGGTGAGTGGGGGCAGAGTCAGGGTCATGTGAGAGGGAGGAGTCAGGGTCACGTGGGAGAGAGGTTATAGGAGGAAGCCTGGAAGAGATCAGGGCAGTCGGTCGATGGAGTGAAGAGGGAGACCACGTTGGGTGGCCGCCGTGCCATCAGCCACGTGGCTGATAGGGCTGGCACACCGCCAGCTAGCGGTGTGCGGCAAGAGAGAGCAGAGTGTGCGGGGCGCACAGGGCGTGCGAGGTTGCACGGGGCTAGCAGAGTAGCTAGCGGGACCATGTGGGTTGCACGGGGCTAGCGGAGGGCTAGCGGAGCGGGCGGAGTGCACGGCAGCAGAGTGGCTGCAGAGTGTGCGGGAGCACACGGAGCAGCGGGGTGGCTGCAGAGTGCGCGGGGCGCGAGGAGAGACGACGCTGGTCTGAGGAGGAGGCCAGCGGGGTGCGGAGGAGAAGAACATAAATTAAGGACAGACGGAGACCAACATCGCCTGAGAGTCCTTTATTACAAAGGTATAGAGTGGTGTATAGTAATACAGTATGTAATTTAATGTTGGGTTTGTCTATGGTAGTATATAGTACGGGGTAGATCCGTGTGATGTAAGAGAAAAAAAGTTTATCTGGATGCATATAATATTTTTTGCGACATAGAATTGTAATTGATTACTTACTGTTAGTAGCTCAGCTTATTGGAGATTATATTTAGTATACTAATGATACTATGTAGTTTATACTTTAGCTCTTTTTTTACGTGGTTGTGTAGTAACTGCAGCTACATACTATTAACATTCCTTCTCTTTGTTAATGCTACCCCCATACCCTCCCTTTGATGCTGCTAATCCTGCATAATACACGGGCATAATATGACTTTGAAACTCCTCCTACGCATTTCCCATAAATATGCTAAATTCCTCTTGATATGCAAATTATTTTGTCAAGGCGCTCTTCTTCCACCCCTCCAACCCAGCTTAAATATACGCTCCAAGCTTGGTGGTGTTTCATTCTTCAACTGAGGACGGCTGCTTGCGTTGTGGCCGAAACGTCATGAGAATTATTTTATTATGTTTTATTTTTATTATTTTATTACTTCCCTTCTACGTGACTTTACCGAAAGAACCAAGAACATTAGCTTTGTTTCAAACTTACAATGGCTTTGTTGCCAGGAGGCAATGGCGTACCGTAGTGGCACTATTGTCTGTGCAGTGCGCAATCTACCAGTGCTAAAACCGTACAGGGGTAACTACCGGTCCAGTAGCTGCAATATGATGAGGTCGAATGCTGGTAAACCTAACAGTACGCTTACTTACTTATCTACCAGTTATGTGTTACTTATTTATTGGATACTTACTTTTGTTACTTATTTACTGTTTTAAGTTCACTCGTTTCCGGTTAGTTTGTTTTCTTTGTACACGTTATGATTTTAATGTTAACAATTTATAGTGGAATGTATTACAAATGTAAACTTTGTGTAATAAAAGCCATAGAGGGTTCACGTGGGGATTGGCTTGCCGGTCCCGTTTTGTAGCCAATAAGGGGTGAGCCAGGGAGCATGGCCTCGGCGTGATCACGGCATGCTAGCAGGGGTGATTGGCCTGGACAATCGGGGCCTCAGCTAATGGGAAGCCGGATCAGAGGCGTGGTCCCGGGATTAACAGGGAACCATCGGGAATGGTCAACGCTGTCTACGGAGGATTGGCTGGGGGGTACCACGTGACGAAGGGATTAAGAGAGAGAGGGAGAGAGAAGTCGGGAGCAGACTTGGGAACGAGAAGAGCGGGAGTCACGCGCGTACGGGGGCTCTGGGTGCCACGTGCGCGGTGGGGACTTGGCGGGAAGTCTGCCCTCTCTCCGTTGTCTGCCAGCAACGGGGAGTGTGTAAAGTGTAACTGTGGAAGTTGAAAATAAAAAGGACTGATTCCGGAAGCCGTCTCAAGAAGGTTTATTACATTTGTATTAATACGATGGAATTAAGCTGCGGTAACGACGTTTTATATATGAATGCATGCGGGGTATATGGAGGTGCGGGCTATCTAAAATTTGTTTTACACAAAACGCTATTTTTGCGGGGCATATGCGTCTGCGGTTTTTATGCATATGCGGGCGATTTGCGGGAAAATAGGTAAATGTCTCATCCATATAAATGTTTTCTTTTAATTTTTTTATCTCTTCATCTTTTTCTTGATAGCGAACCCAATATTTCAATGTTAGTCCTAAATCACGTGGTAAGGTCGTCCCTTGCTAAACAGCCATTACCGTTGATGGCGGAGGCAAACCACATCACATTCATCCAGTAAAACAAGTGTAATAAAGGACTCGACCACGATGTCTGGCTTGGTGTCCTTTATTCGGTTCTTCTCTCTTAACCCGCACGGCTGTCCTTCTATAAGACTCTATACTGACACTGATACTGCTCTCCTGCAGTTTCTCCCCTCGTCGTTCTCTCAGCCTCTCTCTCCTCTCGTCGCTCTCGTAGCCTCTCCCTCACACACAGCCTCGCCGGCTGTGTTCCCCGCAGCTCCTCGTCCGCCTTCTCTCCAGCCGCCCCACCGCTGTCTTCTCTCGCAGCTCCGCTGGCTGCTCCCTTAGCTGGCCACCGCTGGCCGCCGCTGCCACCCCTTGGCTTTGCCCACGTGGCCTTACTCTGGTCCAGTCCCACTCGTTCTGCCTTCCTCTTCCGGTCTCCTCCCTTAAGAACCTTAACCTTTCCTCCCACGTCACCTAACTCCACCTCTCCGTGACGTCACATCCGGGAGGTCGCCCGCGCCCGCATTACACCACCCTCCCCCGTGGAGAAAAACCCAGCCGACCTCGGCTGAACAACACCAACAGTAATGCGGGCGAACCCGAGCGTAACACACCAAAGGACACCAAGCATGCAATATAACAGTAAGAACAATCAACACAACTCAACAATCAATAACGTAGCAGAAGCAGGCAATAAATACACAGTAAGAACAATACAACATAACAATCAACGAAACACAAGGGATTTAGAGCGTGTGCGGGTCGCCGGCCCGTCCCGGACGGTCGGCGGCCCATCCGCGGAACGGGAACGTGATTGAGTTTGAGGAGCGACAGGGTGAAATCCCCCTGTCGCTGTTGGAAGTCCACCAACGTCCCGTGTCCTTGAAGGATCAGTCTTGGGCTTGTCCCGCGGATGCGTCTGCAGCGGGGTCGGAAGGGCTGCAGGGCTCGAAGGACCCGCAGATCTGGCAGGCACCCTCCGAGCAGAGCGCCTCGTCCCCTCCGGTGTCAAGGCCGGCCTGCCTGTTTCGGTGGATCCTTGGGCGGCTTGGCCGGTAATGAGGCCTCCTGTTGTGGCGGACCCGGGATGCGGGCCCAGCAGTCCTTCGCGTAGTGGCCCTTCCGTCCGCAGCGGAAGCAATCGGCGTCGTTGCGCCGAAGCGCAGGCCTTGCATCGCGCCGCCCGCGTATCGGCGGTGCAGCACGAGAGGCCGGTCCACCGCGGCCTGACCATGGCACCGAGGCGGCCGTCAGCTCCTGAGGGCCCCGCTCATCCGGCACGTATACCGACTTCGTAGGGTCCCAACCCAGAGCGCCACCCTCCGCGACGGGCCCCCCTGTCCACGCCGTGACCTGTTTCCATCGTCGTAGGTTGAATTGTGCATCCAGACATTTCGCCGCCGCCCGGGAGGTGAGCTTCTCATGCCCGCACACCGGCATGGGAATCCCAAGATCCCGCGACAGCTCGAGCATCTTGCCCAAGATGAGAGGCTCGAGCAGGTCAGGTGTTGTATCTGGATACGCGGCCATAGCCAAATCAAGCACTGCACCCCTGTACGCCACAGGCGACTCCTCGGGCGCTCGTTGTCGTTGAGCGAATCGCCGATGCGCGTCGTCAGGTGGCTCGTAGGCGTCGGCCATTTCTTGAAAAACTCCATATAATGTCCTCTTCTTCTCGGCCTTAATGGAGCGAAAAAAACGAACAGATTCGTCGTCCAGAAGAGTCGGCAACACTTCCAAGGCCTCAGCATCGGTCCATCTCACAGAACGGACCGCCGCTAAAAATCTGCAGGCGAAAGCGCTCCAGTCGCCCCCAATGGCGAATTCCTTGACCGTGGTGAGATGGCGACTCCGACTTCGCTTCACTCCGCCCTCCGCCGATGGTTCCTCCGGAGGCAAATTCAAAATGGCGTCGAATCGCGGCGTGGTCAAGATGGCGGATTCCCGCCGCGGCACGCGCAAGATGGCGGCCTCCTGCCGCGTGGCCCATGGCGCCGGGAGTGAAGAACCCGTGGCGGCCTGTGGAGCACTCTCCGCTCTCTCCGTCGCCGTGCTTGGGGTGACGAGATGACACAATTTGCCCAGGGCGTCCTTGAGAGTCTCCAGTTGCTCAGCCACCTGCAGCCATCGCCGATCAGCGTCTGATGGTGTCGGCGGCCCTGACACTGTGGCTACATCTTCCACTCCCGTCCCCGCACTCGTTCCAGCAGGGCTCTCCTCCACCACCCTGGCAGGATCCATGTTTGGAGGGAAGTCTTCGTCTTCGGACGAAGAAGCCGATGCCGGCGCTGGAACATTTTTCTTTCTCACTTGTTTCGACATGCCGTTGCACTTCCGACACCAATGTAATAAAGGACTCGACCACGATGTCTGGCTTGGTGTCCTTTATTCGGTTCTTCTCTCTTAACCCGCACGGCTGTCCTTCTATAAGACTCTATACTGACACTGATACTGCTCTCCTGCAGTTTCTCCCCTCGTCGTTCTCTCAGCCTCTCTCTCCTCTCGTCGCTCTCGTAGCCTCTCCCTCACACACAGCCTCGCCGGCTGTGTTCCCCGCAGCTCCTCGTCCGCCTTCTCTCCAGCCGCCCCACCGCTGTCTTCTCTCGCAGCTCCGCTGGCTGCTCCCTTAGCTGGCCACCGCTGGCCGCCGCTGCCACCCCTTGGCTTTGCCCACGTGGCCTTACTCTGGTCCAGTCCCACTCGTTCTGCCTTCCTCTTCCGGTCTCCTCCCTTAAGAACCTTAACCTTTCCTCCCACGTCACCTAACTCCACCTCTCCGTGACGTCACATCCGGGAGGTCGCCCGCGCCCGCATTACACAAGCACATGGAGCCAGAAGATCGTAGGTGTCTGCATTCGGTATTCCAGATAAAGCATCACCATTGGTATGTTTTACTCCTGCTCAATGAATGATCGTCATATTCAATTCCTATAAATGCTCCAGCTAACGAGCCATCTGACCAGTGCCGGTCTAAATGAAGAATATACTGTAATCCTGCATGGTTTGCGTGTACTAAGCATGGTCTAACATTCAAATATGGTCAAAATTTTTGAGCAAAATGGACTAATACTAAAAATGCATTTCTGGTAGCAATATCTCATCTCAGGATCTGTCAATGCTCTGCTTCCATAGGGCACTGCTAATTATTTGCCATGTCTCTTTCAATCTTTGAAATACATGCTGTAATCGGATCTAATCTTCATCAATATCCTATAAAAAATAGATATCATCCAACGAAATCAAACAAGACTCCAATTTAAGTTCCATCAACACTGCTTCACATCAACCTTTGAAATGTTGCAGGAGCATTTTATCACCCCATAGGCATAACTTGGAATTCATTTAGACCAACTGGAGTCACAAATGCTGATTTGGTTTCAAGCCATCATCCAATTGGACTTGCCAGTAACCCGAAGAAATATCCAATGTGCTGAAATATGAGACTCTAGAGAGTGCATCTCTAGAATCGTTAATTCTGGGGAGAGGGTAGGCATCTGCCAATGTAATTTTATTTAACTTCTGATAATTCACGCAAAATCTAGTGGTGCCATCTTTCTTTTTAAGTTACAGTACTGGTGCCCCCCTAATGGCCGGATTATGGTGACATCACATCGGCCTTCAACATATCATTTACACGTTGTTTGATGATCATTTTGTCTAGTACACTTGTACGGAAATCATTCTGTCTTACAGAGCGGTGCCACCCTGTTGAAATATGATGCTTGGCCACATTTGTCCTCCCTAAATCATCTCGCGATTTACTAAATATATCATCATGTTAAAACATGTATTTGTCCAATTGTTACTTCTGAATATCTTTTAACTATTCTGTTTCAATATTTAATATATTTTTCCACTAACTTGAGAGTGACTTCCCAATTGTGTGAAGAGTTTTCAATTAATCGCATTTTTTATTAGATCCACTATCTGTATTATTAAACCATCCTACGCGTTTATCATCTTGTTCTTTCGCCAATTGACAAACTGTGGCAAATGCCATTCCCTTTTTAATGTAATTGCATCTGGAGTAACATTGATCACCTGCAAACATTTAAACTATTGTGTTTTCCGCTACTATCCCATGTTTTCCTACCATCTCACATCTTGTTGACACCAACAAAACTGTATACCTTTGTGGCGTCACCAAAATGGTGCATTCCAATCGTGGTAACATCATTTGACTGTTTGGTGGTATTCAAACTGTGATTAGCGTTGCAGCTTGAAAATTTGCAGTCCGTGTCAATAATTCGGTTGGTTGAGTAAACAAAATATTTTCCTGAAGATATTAATAAACATGTGAAAATTTTGAGTTGGTCAATTTCTACGGTTGTTTCAATTCATCCTAATATTCTAAAGCTGCTTCCATTTGCTGCTACGATGTTTTCATTCACGGGTTTAATTTCCACATTTTTGTAATTTATCATATCCAACATTACATCATTCATTATTGACACTACTACTCCTGCATCCACCGTTCATAATCGCAGCCAAGCTGCTCCCACCGCTCCATGCAGTGAACACGGCAGTCAACATGGAGTCTCTCCCCATCCTCCAGCAGCAGCACCAGCAGGTCACCATCGCCTCCACCAGGGGCGGGCAGCAGTCCCGCCGGGCCTCCCCTGCCTCCAGGTGCGGCCGTCTCGCCGCCGCTGGCCCCTGGCGACTGCCACGAGCGGCTGCCACAGCAGGGAAGCTGGCCCACATTTGCTGGCCCCAGCAGCATTAATATCCAGCCATGGAATGCATTATTTGTCAACGATGCGAATTTATTTTTTTACGTAGATATTGCTTCGTCCTCTAACCTCCTTTTTACTATAGAAATAATTTTCTTTAGATGCTTTTGGAAATTTTCTGTAGTGTAAACTCATTTAATGCAAAGTAGATGTTAATGTATTTATTTTATCTTCTTAAATAAAAAAAACTCCGCTTATGAATCATCACCCACATACATAGGCAATCCCCGTAGCGCCATTGTGTCTGACCACTTCGCTGATAGAGCTGCTATTTTAAATATTTGGCTAAATCTTTCCCAGTCTGGTTTTGCAAAGTCAAATATTGGAGGTACCCCAGATGGCCTTGTGAGCTGGAGTGGACGAGCAGGCCTTCTTTTCTTGTAGGTTCATCAAATAAAAAACGCTGCCTCCAAATGTAATGTTTATATTTTACAATAAATATAAACAGTAAGAGAATACGCTTATATCTGTCTATATTTTGTACATACTTTGTTTTTTTGGTAAAGTCACGAAGGTAAAAAATAAAATAAATGAAAAACAACTAAATTAAATCACGACATCTCGGGCACAACACAAGCGGCCTTCTTCAGGTAGGGACAGCGTAGCGAAAGCACAACCGCTTAAGTGTGTCTCAGAGATGGCTGTGATCAGGAATTATATAGTCGAGAGAGGGAGGGGGGCATGGTGAGTGTAGGGGCGGGGTGTGATCTGGGAGGCAAAGTTGCGAAACCGGGGGTGCGCTGGTAGGCAACGACTGGAGCCGAAACTGAAGCTTTGTGATGTAGATGGTGGAAGTAGATAAGCAAGCTAGGATTAAGCCGCATTTTGTTATGTTGCTGGGGGGTAAATTAGAAATGTGCAGGCTAACAACGCATGGAGTTCAAACTGAAATGTGCAAGCTAAAAAACGATGTGTGGCACTGGTGATGGTAGTGTGGGAAGCTGGGGGTAAGACTGGGAATATGGATATGTTAATGAAAATAAATCTAAACCGGCTGTCTAGCAGTAAACTGCATGGTAGCTAAAGTTTAACTTGGTTAATTACATCTTTCCAATGATTGCTCAATTTGAATCAATCGTCTCGGTTGAATTTATGTCTATGTTTATATATCTGGATGACTTCATGGACAAATCTTTGGTAGTATCCAGGAGGCTTGCAGAGCACCTTGGTATCGGAGAACACAAAGTCATGAGAAACAGCAGTATTATAACAGTGGTCAGCTACGGCCGAAGAATTCGTCCTGCCATGTTTCAAATCCGACTTGTGCTCACGAATGCGATCAGAAATATGTCGTTTCGTTTCTCCGATATAACAATCCCCACAGGTGCAATTTATTTTGTAGACACCAGGGTACTGTAAGTCAGGAATGACATCCTTTACGGATGGGATCAGATCACGGATCTTGTGTACTGTACTGAATCAAACCTGGATCTTGTGTTTGTTTAGAATTTTGGAAATCTTTTTGGTAACGCCTGCTATGTATGGCAACGTAATGCTTTTGATCGGAGTATCAGTGGGTTGTTTTTCCACGTTGGGAGAAACAGCTTGTCAGATAGCACGGTCCGAGTATCCGTTCATCTTGAGGGCCAGATGTACATGTGTAATGCGAGCAAGGACAGGGTGGGCGCTGCCTCCACACCACTCACACGGGCCGGTGTATGGGAGAGGCAGAGCCTGGTCGTCGGGGTGAGTGGGGGCGGAGACAGGGGCAGGATGAGAAGGTGGAGTTTGGGGTCACGTGAGAGAGGGGATATAAGGAGAGAGACGGAGGAGGAGAGGGGGAGAGAAGAGAGTGAACGACGGAGGGAGCCACGCTGGCGGTGGAGGGAGAAGTGGCGCCATTGCCACGTGGTCGGGGCCGATAGGCACACTGGGCTCCAGCGTGCGCGGCCAGCGGAGCGTGCGGGACCGCACGGAGAGAGAGAGAGCCAGCAGCGTGTGCGGGGTACCCGAAGGGCGGTGTGGCCCAGGCGGGTGAGGAGAGAGCACACGGAGGGGCCGGAGGAGACGGCGTGGCGAGAGCCACACGGAGCGTGCGCGGGGTGCACGGCGAGGGTCAGAGCGAGGACCAGTGGGTGCGAGGAAAGAACCCAATAAAGGACCAACGGAGAGCGACATCTTGTAAAGGAGTCCTTTATTACACATGTTCCAATTCACTGGCCAAGTGTTGTTAGTCAGAGATGCAGTGGGCCCTATGGTATAGTGTTTTGATGAGGGAATTATTTTGTGCCGGATGGTGGTGGGAATCAGGCTTCAGGTAGGAATCTATTTGGGTGGCCTTCCTGTAGACAGAATGTCCCAAAGAGCCATTGGGCCTCCTCTCAAACAGAACATCCAGGAATGATAGCTTGCCATCCTTCTCCACCTTCATGGTGAATTTGATTGGTGGGTGTATGGAGTTGATGTGGCCTAGAAATTGGTTCAATGCTGAGAGGCCATGTGGTCAAATGACAAAAGTATCATCCACGTATTTCTTCCACAGGGAAGGACACAGAGTGGATGTCTGGGTGGCTTTTGTTTCAAATTTCTCCATGAAAACATTGGCTATCACTGGTGACAAGGGGGAACCCATATGGGTGCACATTTCAGTTTGAACTCCATGCGTTGTTAGCCTGCGCATTTCTAATTTACCCCCCTGGCAGCATAACAAAATGCGGCTTAATCCTAGCTTGCTAATCTACTTCCGCTATCTACATCACAAAGCTTCAGTTTCGGCTCCAGTCGTTGCCTCCCAGCACACCCCTGGTTTGGCAACTTTGCCTCCCATCCCACACCCTGCCCCCACACTCACCTTGCCCCCCCTCCCTCCCGAGACTATATAATTCCTCGTCACAGCCATCACTGAGACACTCTTAAGTGGTCGTGCTTTCACTACGCTGTCCCCACCTGAAGTGTTGCGCCAGAAACGTCGTGATGTAATTTAGTTATTTTTCATTTATTTTATTTTTTACCTACGTGACGTTACCGAAAAAACTAAATAGCATGAATCCTTGCAGTCACGAAAACTTCAAATCTATATTTTGTACCCAGAATGGGTAGCAATTTAATTAAATATATTACTTTATAACTGTTACAATTTGCAGGTCTCACAACCTAACCACTCCCTTTCCTCTCCAGGCATCACTGCCCCAACTGCTATTTCACCCCTTTTTATATCGACTCTCCAACACCCTAAAATGCCCCAATTGACAGCCTCGTGACTGCTGCCTGTTAACTGCCCCAACTGACAGCGTCATGGCTGCCCGTTAACTGCCCAAACTGACAGCGTCATGGCTGCCCGTTAACTTCCCCAACTGACAGCGTCATGGCTGCCCGGTAACTGCCCCAACTGATAGCACCATGGCTGCCTGTTAACTGCCCCAACTGACAGCGTCATGGCTGCCCGTTAACTGCCCCAACTGACAGCGTCATGGCTGCCCGGTAACTGCCCCAACTGATAGCGCCATGGCTGCCCATTAACTGCCCCACACTCCACCTCACACCCACGAGCTGCAGGAGCTGCGCTGTGTCCACTCAGTGGCGCCGACAATGCTCACACCAAGCACTGCAAGTCGGGAGTCCCATCACCGCAGCTCCCCGCCATGGTGCTAAGTCCTCGCCATCATATCGTCCCTCATACACAAGGATCGTGATTCACTACAGAAGCAAAGACGAATAGATAACTTAATTGAGAATATTGTTACCTTAATATCTTTGGGTTTTTTTCCATTGATAATTGTCATCGTGAGACTTCTCTTCCTCTAAACCCCAATACACGGTTCAACTAATATGTCTGTATACGGGAATTTAAAAAAAAACATCCGTAGTAATTACAGTAAAAGTGATTCGGGAGAAAGAAAGGTTGGGCCCCACAGTCGTGTATCTTGCACAGACCCCCACCCTGTTGGCAAAGGTCGTTCCAGTAGCCCCTGGTGTTCACTAACAGCACTTCTCCCTACAGGGTCGTTGAAGCCTATACGGTGTAGTCCTTCGCTTCACGTTCTGTTAACAGTGACCATCGGGTTAACGGTTTTTCAGTTAACATTTCGCCTCCCATAGGACCCATCCATGGTGTCGACGAACGTTAAAGCATACGGGGCGCCAATTTCGGCCAATTTGAGGGCTCATGAAGTGGGGCTGAGCCATTGCCCTCATCAAATCAGCGACGCCCATTTATGAGCGGTATAGACCTCGCGACTGGCTTTGTTTACATTATGGTTTTCTGGTTAGCCAGTGGAAACAGCTGATTTTTGCTTATTTTGCAACTAATAAGGGAATTCTATTCACACTTTTTTGGTTCACAATTAGCTTTCGTGGAACTAATTTTAAAGGTAAACTTAGGCAAGTACTGTAAAGGGGATTTTTGTGTTTTTCTTGTTCATTCATTTATAGAAAATGTCCAGCCTATCTTGAATAGCATTCAGACGTGAACATTTCCCCCTTTACACCGCAGCTCATATATTGTACCCCGCACAGGTGACATTGCAATCGAAACTGAGGTATTTTAATAATAAGACAATAATAAAGATATAATGAATAACATATAAAAACTATGGTGAATAAAACTTAAGAATCCAGATCACATTAAATATTATTCTGCACTAAGTGGGGCTAAATCCCATCTCTGAGAATTCAAAACCATGGATGCGGCTGTTACGCAATGAACATTAGAGGCTTAAAACTTTCGTGGCTGCAGCAATTTATTTTCTTGATTTTTTCGGCAAAGTCACGTAAAAAAAGTAATAAAATAAAATATAATGAAAAATAATAAAAATAAATTGAAAATAATAAAAACCAAAAAAACCCAGAATAAAAATAAAAACTATAAAGATGTAATGCGGGCGTAAACAGCCTCGCGGATATGACGTCACGGAGGGAGGGGTTAGGTCACGTGGGGGAGAGGGGTAAGCTCTTAAGGGCGGTAACCGGAAGAGACGGGAGGAGAGTGTAAGAATAAAGACAGGAGGAGGCCACGCAGGGCAGAGGGTGGAGAGTGGCGCGATCGCCACAGGATGGGACTCGGCACCGTTGGCCAGCGGTGTCCGGGCACGGGGGAACGGAGAGCAGCGGTGGGGCTGCAGCGAGAGCAGCTGAGAGACTGCACAAAGGCAGAGAGGCTAAGAGGGAAGCCAGCAGAGGAGCTGCATCGGGAGCGGGGAGAAAAGGCTACGTGAGCGACGGCAGCTGTTAAGCTGCCAAGCGGAAGGCTCTGAGCGAGGGCCGTGTGGGGCAAAGTTGTAAGAACCCAAATAAAGGACAACGGAGACAGACACAGTGGAAGAGTCCTTTATTACAAAGAGAAAAATAATTTGAAAATAATAAAAACAAAAAACCCACGACCTTTCGATCACAACACAAGCAGTCTCCCCCTATCTACGTGACTTTACCGAAAGAACCAAGTATATAACATTACCGGCCTATGCCCAGAGCATGTGGAGACATCCACGGTGGCTAGGAGATGCTAACTACCTCGCCTGGTGTACAAGAAGTCGTGGGTTCGATCCCAACCTTGACGCCTGCTGCTGTATATTTTCTCTCTCGTGTCTCTCTCCGTGGTCGAGGGGTTTTTTTCCTCCAGTCTCCTCCGGTTTTTTCCTCCACATTCAGGATCAACGTCACGCGTTCAGAGTATATTTGGCTACTTTTAGAAATGTCCACGTAACGATAAGCCACCTTGTTGAGCTATCATTTGTGATAGCCAGATCGCTTCTAAAAAATAGCGATATAGCTCAGTGGGGCCTTACCTGGTAAAATAAAAAAGATATTCTTAGGTTTTTTCGGTAAAGTCACATAGGTAAAAATGTTTAATTAAAATTAATAAAAGTAAAATTAAAATAAGATAAAAATCACGACGTTTCGGAGGCAACACAAGCTTCCGTCTTCAGGTGGAACCGTCGCAGCACGATTGCTGTTTCAAGTAAGAAAAATTCCAAGAAAACGCTGCTAGGAATGAGCCTTTGTTGTGTAGACAGTCTACACAACAAAGGCTCATTCCTAGCAGCGTGCTTCAGCCGCACCGAACCTCACAATAATAATATCCAGGGGCCTACCTTGGCTCCTCCCACCCTCAACCAGTATATATACAAGGACTGTTTTCTTGGAATTTCTCTTACTTGAAACAGCAATCGTGCTGTGACGATTCCACCTGAAGACGGAAGCTTGTGTTGCCTCTGAAACGTCGTGATTTTTATTTTATTTTTATTTTACTTTTATTAATTTTTATTTTTATTTTTTACCTACGTGACTTTACCGAAAAAACCTAAGAATATGAATCATTGCAGTCACGAAAGCTTCAAATCTAGAATAAAAAGATAGTTTATTTTGTAGTAACAGATGTCACTCAAAGGGATATGCGAGGTGGCTCTGTGGTATCCGCTTCCGTGAGCCGGTCTCTAACGCTTCCGAACTACCTATAGACTCAACACTACCCATAGACTAACACTACCCATAGACTAACACTAAACATAGACTAACATTCCCCATAGACTAACACTAACCATAGACTAACACTGCCCATAGACTGTATCAAAGGCTTTGGACAAGTCAAAAAAAAGACTGGCGCAGCACTGCTTATTATCAGGGCTAATGTAAATGTTATTCAGATAGTCTAATGCAGCAGATGTAGTGCTGTATTTTTTTCGGAACCCAGATTGTTTTCGATGTAATAGATTGTTGTCGGACAGGAAACTGCTAATTTGGTAGTTCAATAATTTTTTTTTAAAAATGCATCAACGGGGACAAAAGTGAGATAGGTCGGTAGTTATTTGGATCATCTTTAGGGCCCCCTTTGTGAAGTGGACGAACATATGAATGTTTCCATTCTAGAGGTACTGATGCTTATTTGATGGACAGGTGGAAAATATGGGCTATAGGTTTGTATATTAAGTAACCAACAGTTAGCAGAGCAAAGACGGGAATACTATCTGCTCTGGTAGAGGAGGACCCCCTTTGAGGTAGGACAGTTGTTTCAAAACATTACTTTCGTGGATTGGCTGGAAACTTAATTCGTTTAATGTTTGAACAGGGGTGTAGGAATTTGCATGCGCAGGGGTGACTCTCAATACATCATAAAAAGGTCACCAGCTTAAAAAAAATGAAGGTTAAAATTGTCAACTATTTATTGTGGCTCTGAAAAATATTCCCCATTTCAGTTAAGCTCAATGGGCAGATTATCTGTTTTGGATGCCTTTTCAATACATTTGATTGTTTTCCAGAAGATCCTGGCATTTCTATGTGATTCCAGGAGAGTGGAGGATAATTAAGCATTTTTTGCATACCTTGTTTTTTTTACGCATCTATTCCTTAAAATTCTGTATTCTAGCCAGTCATTGACCAAATTACTTTCTTAGCACATGCCCAAGCCTTGTCCCTAGTTTTCATGAGCTTAGTAATCAAAGGATCAAACCATGGTGGGCGGTTGCCTTTGGTTTTAAATCTAACCAACGAAGCATGTTTGTTAAGAATTTGGAGAAACGTGTACCTGAAGGTCTCCCAAGCCGTAGTCAGGTTGGGGATATCACAGACCTTGTCAATATCCGAGTGAAGCCCATCATTAGTAAATGCCTGAAGTGTCTCATGGAGTGCTTCTCAACTAATTTCGGGGGGGCTTTGGGCCTGGCTGATGATCTCACCCCAACTATGAAGGAGTGATCACTAAGGTTATTACCCAGAACACCAGTCAGTGCAAAATTGTGAGGGTCATTTGTCAATAGGACGTCAAGCAAAGATGACTGTCCCGGATTTTTTAAGTTTGGTCTTGTGGGGACATTTATTAATTGAAATAGGTTAAATTCATCTGCAAAATTTGTGGCCACGGCCGGCAGGTTTAGCCAATTCCAATTTAGATCACTCACTAAAACTATTTCCCCTTTAGGGAGGCCCCCAAGAAGCTCTCTCAGTGCAGACGCAGCTTCCACATCCTTCCCACTATCCGGTCTATAGCAGCACACTACCAATATCTGTTGATTATTTGGGAAAGTTATTCTGAGAGCCAGACCTTCAAAGCAACATTTTTTAAACAAGGAATGAGCTGGTGAACATGCAATAGTATTACGAACATAGATGGCAATTCCACCTCCTTTAGACCCTCGGTCAAGCTGAAAAAGTTACAGTTGTCAATCGTAATCTGCAAGTCATTTATGGCAGGAGTGAGAAATGTTTCTGTTAGGCTAAAAATGTCCGGGTCCAGATTTGCCACTTCTAGTTTTAGTTGAATAAGTTTAATCACAAGCCCTCTGATGTTAACATGTGGAACACCAACATCTTTTCTGCCAGAAAAATCTACATAATTATAATAGTTCTTTACATTTGGGCCAGGATTAAGCCCCCTGTACTTACCAACCGCGGTTTTGCCTACTACGTTCTTTTCCAGGAACTAAACTCCCCGCGGGTTCGCGAGGGATTGCTGTTTATACATAAACGTAATGTTTCTTTTTTTACAAAAGTTATATAATAATTAAATAACATCTCATAGAGTAAAGCAGCAGGCAGTCCTAACGTCTCCTAGCGATCTGAAGGTGTACAGTGAGCCACAGACCACTCCGCTTTATTCGTGAGCTCGCGGTTTTCAGTGGAAGCCTGGACTAAGATTTTTATTTTTAAAGCCACCTTATCGCTTCCATGCAGCCTTTAGTAGGCTCCCCAGTGCGGTGACCCACTTCCTTGCCTACAGATTGAACCACTCTGGTAGAAAATCCGCCTCTCTACAAAGGTAACATTTCAACGAGCGCGCTACTGATTGAATGTGATACTCTGTACCATGTCGTTTGAGAAGCTGTCAATGGGTTGTGGAGGGCCTTCATTATCCGAGTAGTGGATTAACAAAGGTTACCCATTGATGATAATCATCATCGTGTCATTTGAGCTAACAAACTCTTAAATGCCCCTTGCGAGTTGTTGACCACAATGTGTCCGCTTTGATCACATGGGCTGCTGGCTGGCTCAGTGTCCCACCGAGACACACAGAGAAGGTAGGTGGCTGTAATCTAAAGTCAGACTTTTAAATTTACCAGGTAAGGCCCACTGAGCTATACAGCTCTTTTTCAGAAGCGACCTGGCCACAAATGATGGCTCAACAAAGTGGCGTATCATGTGGAAATATATCACAGCCAAATACTCTAAACGCATTTTTCTAAATGTGGAGGAATAAACAGGAGGCCCCAGAGAAAATTTCACGTGACCACTATGAGAGAGACACGCAAACTCCAAATATACAGGCGTCAGGGAAGGGATCGGGATCGAACCCACGACCTGTATACCAGGCAGGGTATATACCATATCCTAGCCACTGTGAAGTCAGGGTCGGAATCGAACCCACGTCCTACTGCATAGCAGGAGATATAGTTAAAATCTTGCCACTGCGGGGCCCAGCTGACTCAGTCTGTGAGCGAGGAGTTAAAGTCTAATTATGAATGTTGATATGAGTCAAGGTGTGGGCTGCCATGACCAAAATCTTGATTCAAAGTTGATATTTTGGATCAGACCGCGTAAGTAAAATGTGTGTCGTACACACCCCTCCACCCGGCATAGCAAATAAATATAATTGGCATGTGAACAAACAATGTAAGCGCATTTCTGCTTCAATACACCCTTGTGTTGGAAAGTCATCTCACAACATTCCCCGTCACGACCAACACCACGGACAATCTGAATGGGTATCTGGGCATGCCTTAGGTCGACTCAGCCTAAAATGTGTACCTGCTGCGGTGTGTAAACATCGCCACTGGGGAGTCAAAGGCGCCCCCGGGTGTGGTGATGGCCGCCTACCCACTCGTGCGCAGTGCCGGCCTTCATAGGTGCTGCTCGCTAACAGCACTTCCCCCAACAGTCTCTCACAGGCTACACGGGTAATATTTGTCGCTTTGTGTGTGTCTTTGTATATCGGTGTGTGTCTGTATACAGTGCTGCTCGCTAACAGCACCTGCCCCAACAGTCTGTAAGGCTACACGGGGGATCGTTGTCGTTCTGTGTGTGTCTGTGTGTGTGCGTAGAGAAGACATGAGAGATAGAACAGGCTAGCAGTAGAAACTAGGAACCATGGAAGTGAGAGACAGAGCAGAGTGAGACAGAGCAGGGTGAGACAAGGAGAGACAGAGTGAGACAGAGACAAGGAGAGACAGGAGAGACAGAGTGAGACAGAGGCAAGGAGAGACAAGGGGAGACAAAGAGGGACAGTGACAATGAGAGACACGGAGAGATGGAGAGAGACGGAGAGTGACAGTGATAGCGAGAGACAGCGGGAGATAGCGAGAGACGCTACTGGGCAGTTGGAGGCAGTCGCCCTCCAGCAACAATGGAGGGCAGAGGAGCGACGCTCACAACAAACGAGCGGAGCATGGGGTGGCTAAAGCACAGCAAGTTGACACAGTAGGGGGCACAGGTGGTGCATCAGCCAGTCATCACGGTCATCTCAGTCAGTCGACCCGTGGCACCTGGGTCTGCCCCGTGACCTCCTGCCAGCGGGCGTTTGACACTTCACGTGGCCTCAAGGTGCACATGGCCTGGCACAAGCGTCGTGGTGACGTCACTGCCACTTAGTGGCGAATGGCGGTTGTTGTTGTTGTCTGTGTGTGTCTGTGTGTGTGACTGTAACCCCTCCACCTTCAATTAATTACCACGAGACTACGATATAAACATAAACATGTAACAAATAAGCTTGTGCCGGAGGCCCCGGGGGGACAGGCTTCTATGACATCTCCTGGCCAAACCCCAATTGGCGGAGCCAGGAGATTGAATCTTCACCCTCGGGGCTCCTCCAGAAACAACGAAAAACCACTGCGGATGGCCACGTGGAATGTTCGAACGCTCACTGCGGAGGAGAGGCTGCCACTCCTTTCTCGGGAGCTGGACCGGTACCGCCTGGATCTCTGTGGCATTTAGGAAGTCCGGTGGACCGGTTCTGGCTCCTGCCACCATGAGGGGTGGACAGTCCTCCACTCGGGGCAGGAGACTGCCAAACAACAGGGTGTGGCTCTTCTTCTGAACAAAAGAATGAAGGGGGCGTGGGAGTGTGGCGGTGAGGTGTGGGAAGCTGTAAGCCCCAGGATACTTTGGGATCGCCTTCCCATCAACCGGAGGCGAGAAGTGGTGGTCGTGGTTACTTATGCCCCCACCGAAGACGAACATCCGTGGAGGGATGCAGGCAAAGCCGATGAGTCAGATGCCTTCTATGACCTCCTGTCACAGGTGCTGGCTAAAGTGGCCACTCGGGACAGAGTCATCTTGTTGGGTGATTTCAATGCCCGAGTTGGTCATGATGCTGGCACCTGGTCTGGAGTGATTGGTAGGCATGGGCCAGATCAACTCAATAACAACGGTAGGAGGCTGCTAGATTTTTGTGCAGCCCATGGGCTTGTAATTACCAACACGCTCTTCTGGCATCGGCGCATCCACACAACATCATGGATGCATGCCGGGTCCAAGCAAGAACATCTGCTGGACTACATAGTGACGGACCAGCGGATGCGAGCCCATGTCCTTGACACCAGGACTTACCGTGGAGCTGATCTGCCCTCTGATCATCGACTGGTCATCTGTAAGATGCGCCTGCCATTCTTCCACTCCAGTGGTGGGTGTACACCCAGGACCGCATTCCAACCCAAAGTGGCCTGGTCTTAGTTAGCTGATGAAAGTTGCAAGCGAGAATTTCATCATCGCTTGCAGCTGGGGTTGGCATCGTCCCCCACCCCTCCTGATGTCGAAGGTAAATGGGCGAGTTACAGGACTGTGACTCATGCAGCTGCAATGGCTGCTTTGGGTACGCGGTCCAGACCTCCCCAGAAACCCTGGCTGACAGAGGAGGTGTTCAGGTTATTTGAGAAAAAGCGACAGGCCCACTCTCATCGGTTACAGCATCCCACGTCAGAGAATGAGGAGGTGTACCGCAGCCTTCGCTCGGAGGTTCGGAGAGCCGTAAGGCGCTGCAAGGATGGGTGGTGGTCGTGGGTTGCTGAGGAGATGGAGTCTGCCTCAGTGGCCTGCGATCACAAATCCCTATTTAACTCCATCAAAAAAGTACCCTGCAGCGCCACACCTATTACCATCATTAGGGGAAAAAACGGTGATCCAATCTCCGACCCCCAGGAGCAGGGTTTGCAGATTTGCTGAGCATTTCTGTGAGGTCCTGGGGGAGGGGAAATCCCTCAGCCAGGAAAACATCATGGCCCAAAGTGGGGATAACCCTGCTAGGGCTGCGGTGCCTCAAATATTGGAAGAGGTCACCCCGTGTGAGTGGATGGCTGAGGTGCCATCTGTTGAGGAAGTACTGAAGGCGATCCAGAGTCTGAGACCAGGAAAGGCACCGGGCAGAGATGATCTCCCAAGCGAAATGCTCAGGGAGGGTGGCGTTTGTGCACAGACTGCCCTATATGACATCATAACAACAGTCTGGACCACTGGACGGGTTCCGCAGGATTGGAAGGATGCCCTGGTGGTCCCCCTCTTTAAGAAGGGGGACCGCACAGACTGTAACAACTACAGAGGCATCTCACTCCTCAGTGTGCCGGGAAAGGTCCTGGCAAGGATTATTCAACATCGCCTTGCTAGGCACGCTGAGGAGAGGCTTGCGGAGCCCCAATGTGGTTTCAGGAAAGGGCGGTCCTGCACAGATGCCATATTTTCTGTCCGTCTGCTACAGCAGAGGTGTAGGGAATTCCAACAAGACCTACATCTCTGCTTTATTGACCTGGTCAAGGCCCATGATACCATCAGTAGGCCTGGGCTCTGGGTTGTTTTTCGTGCTTTGAGTCCCTGACCCTCTGCTCACGATCATTACGGACCTTCATGATGGTGAGCGGGCCCGGGTAAAACTACGTGGCCGGGAGTCAGAGCCTTTCCCTGTACACCTTGGGGTGTGACAGGGATGTCCTCTGGCTCCCACATTATTTAACATCTATTTTGACCGCGTAGTTCGTGAATCCTTCAATAGCTGTACCGGGGGAATTTTCATCTGGTACAGATATAATGGGAGGCTGATCGACGCCCAGGTGCGATCAAGGGATGGCTCCCTATTGGTCAAGCACGTTATGTATGCCGATGATTTGGTAATAGCTGCTCATTCAGAAGAGGAGTTGGAGACGCTGCTGCTGAAACTGGAGTGTGGCACTTAGAGGTGGGGCCTTACCATCAGCCCCACCAAAACTAAGCACCTGCCTGGGTATTTTGTAACATCGGACACTACACCCCCACAACTCCCAATCGGCGATGGGGCAGTATTGGAGAGAGTGGAGAGTTTCCTATACTTGGGCAGTGTGCTCATGACCGGCTCCAGTTTAACAGCAGAGGTCTCACTCCGAATCAGTCGAGCGGCAATATCTTTTCATCGGTTGCGTAACGCTGTGTGGAAGCTACCTGGTCTGTCGCTCCGCACGAAGCTTCAGGTCTTCTCGGCCACAGTCATTCCCTCCCTTCTCTACGCTTGAAAAACGTGGACCCCCCTAATGCAGCATTTTTGCCGGTTGGAAACATTTAGGCTGGCCTGCCTACGATCCATCCTGGGTTTAACCAGGCTGGATTGTGTGAGAAGTTCACAAATCCTTGAAAGATCTGGGCAAAGTCCCATCGGTGAGCTCCTCCGGCAGGCAAGGCTGCGTTGGCTGGGTCATGTAGCCCGCATGCCCAGCCACCGCATGCCTAAACAGCTTTTGTTTGGCCGGATCGAGGGGGCTAAATGGGCGCGGCACGGGCTAGAGATGAGATGGAGTGATGTGGTACAGGAGGACGTGGAGCTGAGTGGACTTACCGATGACTGGTACCAGCGGTGTCAAGATCGGCCTCTGTGGATGAGGCTTGTGAAGGACGCTACTGGGCAGTTGGAGGCAGTCGCCCTCCAACAACAACAGAGGGCGGAGGAGCGACGCTCACAACGAGCGGAGCGCCGGGTGGCTAAAGCACAGCAAGTTGGCACAGTAGGGGGCACAGGTGGTGCATCAGCCAGTCATCTCGGTCATCTCGGGCAGTCGACCGGTGGCACCTGGGTCTGTCCCATGACCTCCTGCCAGCGGGCGTTCGACACTTCACGTGGCCTCAAGGTGCACATGGCCTGGCATAAGCGTCGTGGTGACGTCATCGCCACTTAGTGGCGAATGGTGGTTGTTGTTGTTGTGTTTGTGTGTCTGTGTGTGTGTGCGTGCGTAAATTGCGGGGACTCGGTACACTCCTTCCGACAAGCAAGCCAGCTTTTTTCCCACCATATGTAGCGAACCGTGTTAATCGGAGGTCAACATTTTTAACTTATTATCTTCTATGTTACTTATTACGTGGAAATGTACAACATTTATTTGCTATTACTTATGAACATAGTCTCATGTTTTGAATGAGAACATTTGTCGATTATTATGTTATCAGGATATAAATGTGGCTCCAAACACATCTCCGTGCACGCATGACCAGGCACGGCCATGACCTGGGTTCGACCCCGCGCGCGTGGCTTGTGGCTTCTGGGTTTAGTTCACCAGGTAAGAGTGCAGCTCTGACAGCCACTGCGCTCATAACCATTGCTAAACGAATCCAAGAGTATAGTACTAAACGAAACAATTTACTAGGTAAAGCCCACTGAGCTATGTAGATGTATTTTTAGAAACGACGTGGCTACCTTATGAAGACCGCCTTTGTTACCCTCGTGGCAATGTTTACACACCACACCAGATATTCATTTAAGGATGAATAGATTTAGGGGAGGCCCAGGACCGGTTAAAAAATCATCACTGGGTGGTGGCCGTGAACGGAAATCGAACTGTGGTCGTCGGGGTAGTAGCGCAGCACGCTAACCACTGCACGACCGCTCACCCCGAAACACACGCACACATACACTCGCTCACACATAGCCCTGCTCGTGGCTGTGGTATATAACAACACGGCGATTTTTCCCTGAAAGGAAATGGAATTTCTCACCGACTGAGTGACGCATCTGGCTCGACCGCACGCCGTGGCTCACAGCGGCTATCGCGAAGGAGCTGCAGCTTGGAGCAAGACGCGAGCGCAGACAAAACGAGAGCTGCGCGTCCGTATGTATGTTGTATGTATGTTTTATGTACGTGTGTTGAACTTCTTTGGCACCGTACATAGCCAACCGTGCTCATCGGTGGTGCAGGGGAAGGACAACAAACTAAAGACGAAAGCAGTTCTAAAGCAATGAGTCGTCAACCTATTTGATTTAAAAGTGCATAGCTCCAGTGCCTTCCTGATATCGGAAGGAAGAGCGTTCCAGACGGCTGCAGTCGCGCGATGCGGTGACCTCTCACTATTCGATGGCTAGCCAAAAGTGTAGTCTACAGTGTAGTGTATAGTGTCGTGTATATTGGTGTAGTATATGGTGTCGTGTAGTTTAAATAGCATCTGAAAGCGTGTGATGCGGTGACCATCTTTGTTCGATTGCTATCCAAAGTCCGCTACTGCGAGGTTGACTTGAGTTCGTTTGATGTTTTATGCTTCTTGATGAGATCAGCGAGGTATTGTGGTTCATTTGTGGCAAGCACTTTGCGTGTGTATGTAGTGCGGTGTTGTCCACCGATCTCCTTCATAGGCGTTACTCACTACGAGCACTTGCCCCAAGGTTATAAGGGGATTTGTGTCTTTTTGTGTATTTACTGCAATATGGATGTACGAACACAAGCTGCTTATGTACATAGCAATGTGTGTGTGTGTTCCTATGTACGGGGAGTGGTAGTTTAGTGTTTAGTGTGCGGCCCTACAAACCCGACGACTCAAGTTCAATTCCCGTTCACGGCCAGCATCAGTGACTAATATTTTGACCAGTTTTGGGCCTCCCCTAGCTTGACTCAGCCTTTAATGAGTTCCTGCAGTGAAGCAAAAATATCAGTATGGGGAGACAAAGGCGGCCGGGCACGGTTTTGGCCATACAACTCCCCCTTTGTGTTTTGTGCTTGACTTCATAGGTGCTCGCTAGTAACTGCTCTTGCCCCAACAGTTTGTTAGAGGCTACACGGGGGATCTGTATCTTTGCTGTTGTGTTTGCCTCTGAATATGCTCTATGGGGGCTCGTAGTATTTTGTATATGCGGAGGGTATTTGCTAAAACTTTACTTCGCCACGCTGGTCAATGCGAGTTGGTGGTTAAATGGAGGGGAGAAGAGGGAGCCATCTCTTGTTCAGATATCAATGCAACACCCATGCTATCCGTGGCTTTGAATCGAACTCATGTTTGCACGTCGTGGCATTGTCGATGTTGGTGAGAATGAATAGTGTTGATGTTGACGTTGATATTGTTACGTCAGATCGTTGTTGGTATTGATGTTACGTCATGTTGTGTTTTGATGTTGATAGGTTATTTTACGAGTTCATGAAGCTGTCTTCGCCAGGCAAAATATTTCAATATAATAATTATGATAAGTTTTGTTTACAACTTTTATCTACGATCAGACACTAAAAGCGTCTCAAAAAAATTCCGCAAAAAAAAATAATTGTTGACAACTTTGATTCAACTTCTCATGTTTAAAGCCGTACCCATCGGAAACTGCTCCATTTAAAGATTCTATTCTTTTTTTAGAAGAAAGAACATAACATTTCTACATCATAAATATTTTTTTTAATTCCTGTACAATAACACTGGTAAATCGTATGTGTTGACAGGTATGATGTTATATGTATTGAAATTAAAGTTCATATCAAAGTCTAAAAATATTCATATCTTCATTACCACTAATAGCTAAATTCAAAGTTAATTGACACTACCTAAATCTTGAGTTGAAGCTTTAGTGGCTGCAGGAATCCAAGCTTGTGTTGCGATCGAAACGTTGTGATTTGTTTTATTTTATTTCTAACTACGTGACTTTACCGAAAGAACCAAACAGTATGACATTACCTATTTCCTGTTAGTCGATTGACATTCAAGTCATATCAGTGTAACAGTTATATATGACTGGAGCTCATGCAGGGCCGTAATATCTAAAAGGCAGTTCAGACTCTGCCTAAGAAAAGTAAAGGGCCTCCGAAAAAAAATATTACCATATTTTTTTTGGTGATGTTTGTATAATAAAAAAACTGTAATCTGGAATAAATATATTAATATAGCAAGGATAGACGCAGTGTTTCAAATTAAATCTGGTTATCTGCTGCACACAACGCGCTCAACTCGAATGAGGACACAGACTAAATAATGAACCTGTCAGCAATAACGACATCTTGTCCAGCTGCGACTGGACGAAGTATGCGTGAAGCAAGCGGAGTGACGTGGCAATGGCGGTATTAACATGGGCAGCAGCAGTACCAAGTGTAGAAAGTTATCACTGAAGGCCTACAAAATAGAAGTTCCTAGGGCCTACAAGAACATTACTCCGGGCCTGAGCTAATGTCACATGTGCAGTTCACCAGCACGAAGTCCGCGCAAATATAAATTGCTTTGGACGTGGGGGACTCGTGGTCCAATCGCTGATCACCGTTGGCATTCACTTAAATAATAAAAAAAACATCTGCCTACCCGTAGCTATGAGCAGAGTGCACACTTATACGTGTGATTAATTACAGGTGCGCTCATACCCGGCTACACTTCCATTGAAAGTGTTTTGTAAAGTGAGGCTTTTTACTGACGTGCAGTGAACGTGGGGCACCGCAGTGACGAATGTTATCCCCCTTGCCTGTTATGCAGGAGGTCGTGGGTTCGATCCTGACTAACGATGCCCGTTGTGTATGTAGTGGGTTCACTGATAAATACACTAACTCAGTAGGCAACACGTTTATTCTACAAACACAACAGGGTAACTACATAACCAGTAACCACGGGATAACTACATAACCTGTAATCATCACGGGATAACTATATAAACGGGTCAGGTCAGTCGGCACACTGCCTGACCCACGATGCCGAGCACGAAGACCGAAGACCCAGGGGAAGATGTAGCACGGCAGGTCCCATTCCAGTAGACAGCCCGATGCAGCCTCGGGACCTCCCTTTTATACCCCCCAGCGTGGCCTGGCTCTGCCCTCGGCCACACCCCAGAAGGTTCTGGGCCATACACCACGTGTCCCTTCTGTAACCTTTGGCCCACTTCCCTTACACTGGCCTATCACGTGCCCTTGCCAGCCAACGAAGCTGCTACGTCCTCAGATGCCTCTCTCTGCCAGTCACCAGAACTATGCCCCCTAGGGACCCTTTCCATGACATTGCATACCCTGCTGGCAGAGAAGGCTACTTCACTCCCAGTTCCCCTCTCTATCAGTAACTGGCGCTCGGTGCCGTCGTGACCCATTATATGTCACTACATATATTTAGAGTTTTCATCTCTCTCTTCCTGTCTCCGGGGTCCTCCGGTTTTTCCTTCCAAATTTAGAATCAACATGCCATGTAGATTATTTGGCTTCTATAAATGTCCACATGATAAGTATCTTAGGTTGAACTGCTATTATTTGTGATGGCCAGGTGAGCTCACACCGGGCTACATATCACAGCCACTCCTGGGTCAGGGGACTGCACCTCAGAGAACCACTGCGCTAGAGAAACAGACACGCGGGCAGCAGTCGTGCAGAGCAATGTCGTTCTCCTGCACCAGTCCCTGGAGACAAGAACACAATGCAACGCGAGCACCGACTGTTTCATGCGATGCTTATGTGTATGTATTTAATAATAATAATGATTATTATTTCATTTCAAATAGCGTCACTCATGCAATTGCATCTCACAACGCTGCACATCTATTATCCAGTTTCATACAAAAAGACGAAAATAAAACCCCACTACTTATCAAAAAAAGTTAATATGTAAATAATGAAAAAAATGCAGATAACAAGAAAAATAATTCGTTTTCAATGTAGTACAGTGCTGTAGTGGAGTGTATAATCGCGTAGTGTATAATAGTGTAATGTGTTGTGTAAATTAGTGCAGAGTATAGTAGTGCAATATGTAGTGTAATGTGTAGTGGATAGTCGTGTAGTGTATAGTAGTGTATTGTAGTGTAAAGTGCATATAACTGGTCACAACAAGACCCTGCGTGTTGTGCTTGCCCTGTCCTCATCCCTGTCTCTTGTAACCCGCCCTAGGAGCTCCCAACCATGAACCATCGCGAGTCCGCCTTCCTCGTAACGGTAATGGTGGTGACGGTGCACGTGACAAACTCAGGTAAGAAAGATGGAGTGGAACGTTCGTGAGCAACATAATTCAGCGCGCGTGCTGCTCTCCAATGCGATAGTAATGGTCGCGCCCAGTGCCGGATTATCCTAGTAGCACAAGTAGCTACTACATATACTACATATGTAGTAGCTACGGGCCCCTCACTTTCAAGGGACCCGCGCTAAATGCTTTAAAGCTTTCAATTCCGGATCAGTGATTCTGCACTTGCTCTATAACTATAGTACTATACTGCCTTCAACTTTTATGAACGACTGGGTGTTTAAGGTTAGCGATTTGTTGTATTATCTGGCTGTATAGCAAATACAATTACTTTACTATGCAAGTAAAAAAAATGTGTTTTAATATTTATGTTTTTTTTTTTATTTAGGGCCCCTTTATAACATATGCTACAGGCCCCACAGGAGGTTAATCCGGTACTGGTCGCACCCATACCACGGTGGCTAGGAGATGTTAACTGCTTCGCCTGGTATACAGGAGGTCGTGGATTCTATTCCGATCCTGACGCATGCTGTATATTTAGAGTTTGCGTATCTCACTGATCATCATCACGATGGCTAGGAGATGTTAACTACCTCGCCTGGTATGCAGGATTGTCGTGGGTTCGATCCCGCCACTGATGGCTGCGATATAATTGGAGTTTGCATGTCTCTCTCTCCATGGTGGACCTTACCTCGTAAAAGCATATCTAAAAACACATATCAGGCCCTGTAGTGAGACCACACGGCTTGCAATGCGGCTCCATTGCTTTGTGCGACAGGCAAGAGTTGTGTCAGCCGTGTCACTCATAGCAACCACGCGCATTTTGATATGGGGCCTGGGTTGTGAGTTAGAAATAAGCTACACACACCGAATAAGTTCCGTTCAGTCATACCGTCATTCGTGTCCCTGTAGATTAATGATACAGCTTTATTAATATCAATACGTTTGTGATTAAAATAAGCCGAGTTAAGAGTGGTGATGTAGTGGTTGTATGTACGTGTGTATGTATATTGAACCTTCTTCTTGGTTCTTTCGGTAAAGTCACGTAGAAGGGAAGTAATAAAATAATTATTTTATTATTTTATTACTTCCCTTCTACGTAACTTTACCGAAAGAACCAAGAAGATGAATCCCTGCAGTCACGAAAGCTTTAAATCGAAATTTTATATTGAACCTCTTTCGCACCGTACGTAGTGAACCGTGCTAATCGAGGGTGAGGGGGAAAAACAAACGAAATGCAAAAATTAGTTCTAAATAATTTAGTTGTCAATCTATATCATGGAAAAGTGCACAGCTCCAGTGACTTCCCAATATCGGAAGGAAGAGCATTCCAGATGGCCCCAGAAGCACATTCCAGACGGCCCCAGAAGCACATCTGAGAGTGCATAATGTGGTGTCCATCCTTGTTCGATGGAGAGCCAAAAGCTGCCACTGCGAGGATGATCGGAGTTTGCGTGATGGTTTATGCTTTTTGACGAGATCACCAAGGTATTGTGGTTAATTTGTGGCAAGCGCACTGTGTGTGTAATGAATACTAGGCGAACACTGGGACTGACAGTGGCATCTACGGCATTGGCAGTGACGGCCTCCTCAACCACGCGTGACCCTTTTATGTCTACAATCGTTTCCCCCAATTGTGTTATCAGCGTAATATCACGAGATACGCAACCTCACAGCTACCGCTAAAATCCCCCCTGAAAGAACATCTCACCCTTACAATAGGGGGCAGCACTTCCCCACCCACTCTGCCACCCAGAATAATGTTCGACAGTAAACCCTCTCTCGATCCGCGAGCGTTACGTTCTTGAAAATTGCTCGCAATTCAGAATTTTCCGAATCTAGAAACCTTGGTTCCATTTGGGGGAAAATGGGGGGAATGTTCCTGTTATGAGTGAACATTGGGTGAGAAATTGGAAAAGTTTAAAAACAATGGCTAAAATCAATAATAAACTGCACAGAACATGTTTTTTTATTACCTTTGACGATGATTATTATGATTTGACAATGATTCATAAAATGTATAACCGAGTCAAGTGTAAGTACGTATAAAGTAAAATGCACAATAGCGAGTTCAGGACACAGCGGACCGTTTCAAATGTAGTAAAACTCTGCGGTCTGTCGGAACTTTCATAGAACTCTCGAATACTAAGGTTTGGCAGGTTCGCGAATAGGGAATTGGTATGCATTTAGTAACTCGCGAATATGCGAAACTAGAAATTTCCATAAGCTTGCGCATATGGACGATTATACTGTATTCATTTCCCAGATATGGGATTTTGAAAAGTATATGTGTATGTGTGGAGATAGCATGGTTTGTTGAGGCTTCCAGGCTGCTCATATCCAACTATTAACGTTCAATGCTGGCGGTCTCTGCATTCATTTTGCACATTTTTCTTTACGTAGCAAAACGCCCAATTCAGCACATGGTGGCTGTTGAAGGCGAAGATGTGCTTCTTAACTGTTCGACATCGTCCGCAATAGACCGCGTGCGATGGAGATATGGACAATCTAACACAACGGTGAGTATTGAAATATCCCTCATTACACGTGGTGTTACCAATTTAGCGCACTTTAGGGATTATCAGCTCAATGCAATATCCGTCTGTGTTGCTACACACAGTGTGAATATCACTCGTGCAGAATGTGCCGTATTTAAAATAATGTTAAGAAATACATTACGAGTAAATGGTCTTGGTCCGAAGTTCCTTTTAGAGATGTCTCTCGTTAGTCTAAGCCCGTGCTTCTTAACCTGTACTGCACCCCTGCTTCTCAATCGTTAAACATGTTTAATGTTATAATTGGTTTTTTACCCTTCTATCTGGCAACAAAAACTGACACTGTTGCCAGATAGAAGGGTAAAAAACCAATTATCATATTTTTACTGGCAAATGAGGTTCCTATAATGTTTAATGTTCATAAATACATAGGTTTAATGAAACAACGTAGTTGTAATTACGTGCCCGTGCCAAATTTGTCTGGCCATGTCTCACACCCCTAGAAATGGCATCTCGCACCCCCATGGGGTGCATGCACCCCAGGTTAAGAACCACTTGTCTAAGCTCTCCAGAGACCCCATTCAGAGATGGGGGTCCGTCAGCAATCTTAACACGAACTCCGTGGCTTTTTGGCAGCAGGTGGTGGTACGGACATTAAGATGGGTTGACCTCAAACTTATTTTGGGCTCAATGATAGCGAGACAGAGTTACTTCTCGCAGCACTAAAGATCAACTGCCCCTTGCTTGCCAACGCTTCCCGGCCCAGGGCTGGTGGGGGAGGGGGGTGATGGGGGCAGTTATCTGTATTGTGTATAGTATAGTGTAGTCTGTATGTGTGTGTGTTGAACTTCGTTGGCACCGTACATAGCCAACCACGCTAATTGTAAGTGTGGAGAAAGACAAAAACTAAAACACAACGACAATAAATGAGTTGTCAATCAGCCGCAGCTGTATTTGTTGTTATAACGAATGGACATGTGTGAAAAAGATCTCCATGGCGCATCGGATTAATTCTGTCTAAATAAATGTTTTCATTCTCTTAATGTTGCTGGTTACATTCATAATTTGTGCGGAGCTTTGGCATCCCCATTAATATCAATGCTAGTTTAGAGGAGTGATTCTCACTTGTAGTTAGCTCAGCTTTCTACCATTTCAGAAATGTAGCCCAATATGCCTCTTTGAAATCGGAGCGATGTCGAGATTGTGTGTCACGTGCTCTAGGAATCACGATTGCAAACCGCTGTTGGCTGGACTGCCCGAATAGCTTCTTCATTGTCTCCAGCTTGTGCAAAATGCGGGCTGCAAGGGGTTCTTGGTGGACAAGGTGAATTGAGATCAAACATCCATCCAGTGCTCAGAGTACTGCAATTGGCTACCAGGTCCCCCGTTTTGGGTTTCAGTCAAAATACGTATGTTAACGCAAGGGGATTTTTTTATTGCTGCGAGGTGCACAATGTAAAATAATATACATTCAAATTCTACTGATGTTTAAGAAGCGTTACAAATAATAAGTGCGGCAACTGATATAGTTGCGTCAATGTTTTACTAGGAAAAGTCTTAAAATATTAAGTTGTCTATTTAACCCCAATCCTAAAATAAAATATAGGGATGAAATACGTTTTTTTTATTTACATAACTCGACTGTTACTTTCCAACAGATGTTTTGAATGGTTCAATCTGAATTTAACAGCACATTTTCAATAGAGCTCTTCCGTGTAGTTTTTGGGAGAGTGTGATGCCAGCCTACTGGTATGAATTAACAAACACTCACGTGCATCAATTAAAAACATTGCTAAACGTGTAATAAATATTGTTCCACATATATTATTTTGTAGCATTCAATCTGTCACATCCTGCAAACCACTTCTCTGCTACATGGTTTTCTCTGGGAACCTGAGCAGTGGAAATGGCTCCATCACTCTGATTTCAGTCCCAGCGAACGCGAGTGGAATGTACCGCTGTTTTCTTGAAACAAGCAGAGCTGATCATCATCATGGCATGGTCCACAACTTGACGGTAACCTCTAAAGGTAATGCCACCAAAGCTTGAGCTGTAATGAAACGCCTACATATATATGAATTCAAATGAACCATTCACTCACTGTAATAAAACTACACACGTTGTGGTTTTAGTTTCCAACAATTTTAATGATGCATCGATTCATATATCTTAACATAACAAAACATTAATATTATTTGTGTTTAAGAATCCATTGTTTACCTGCATGCGTGTGCTCTATGTATTCAGCTCACTTTTCCCTGGAGGTACTATAGACTGCCATATTCACCACAATGTAAGGAAAATTGATTCCTGAATGAAAATCGCGAACCTTTGAATCACAACACACTATTACTCTTAATCATAACCATTGTATTTTTCTCTCTCCCAACGTTAACTCAATTGCACCGCAATAATCTCAAATTCGCTTGGGCGGCTTGGCACCCAGAGTGAGCAGCTCACAATCAGAAAGTCCCAAGTGGAAATCCTTGGTTGGGTGGATGAACTCAGCCATCAGCCTTTAAAGGGTTGACTAAATGAGTACTACTTTGTGGGGAAATCAATTCGAACTTATATGCTATGTTTTTCACGGTGGCGAGATGTTATCTTCATCGCCTGGTATACAGGAGGTCGGAGGTTCAATCCTGACCCTGACACCTGCTGCTGTATAGTTGGAGTTTGCTTCTCTCTCACTCTCCGTAGTTGCCTAAATTTTTCTCCTAATCCTCCACATATTAATTAACATCACGAGTTTAAAGAATTTAGCTGCTATACGTTTCCACGTGATGAGTCCCTTTGTTGAGCTATAATTTGTGGCCAAGTCACTTTTGAAAAAAATAGCTACATAGCTTAGTGGGGCCTGACCTGATAAAAAAAATAGTTTAGATTTCGTATCCCCGACAACTCAGGAAGGTTTGTTAATTTCTGTGCATGATATTGGCTCAGAATAGGTGGCACGTGATTCCAGCGCCACAATATTCACATAGCTGGAGATCAAATCATGGCCAATTACAGAAATACCATTGACTGCGTACTTATTAACGCTTGATGGAAAACTCTGCCAAATCTCAGAGCATACTGTAGACTGGAGTTTGATACAGACCACCACTAAGTTATCGCAACTAGCTTAAACGATTGTCCAACAAGAGGTCCTCAGCAGCGCCCATGCTATTATATAAATATATATAAAAGAAAAATCTTCAACTGATTCGCAACTCTTTAAAAATGAGCAACTAACAAACTAGGATCCAGTTTCTTCTCGACTCTGTAAAACAACAGTGCAAAGACTCACCACTCTGAAACTCCTGGCAATTATTAGGAAGGAATTAAGTGATGATGCACTGTGCTTAATTGAGAAAAAGTAATAAAGCAAAACGCAAAACACGACTACAAGTCTCCACGAAAAACTTCACGAGGACCCGAGGGCAAAGCAAGACTCAGATCTGGGACGGCCGCCAGAGGTGGGCAAGATGAGAAAGCTGCAGTGACACGAGAGCGGTGACTTTCAGATGGGTAACAAAGCGAATGATTTCCTTTTACTCACTTTGGGCATCTGTAGCTGGAGCCTACCGCAATGCGTTCCTGCCACACTTACGGATGGGAAGTGGCCACCTGGGTCAGTGAGGTGAATAGCTTGCTGGGGGGGGGCAGGAAGGGTCAAATGGGCGATGCACATGGCGGTTCTTTGCCCTCGCGTCTGCTCCCCGTTTGCCCTTGTAGAGAGGCGGGGATGATGACCTCACCATCGAACGAAGGCAGTCGCATGCATGTATGTTGCACTTCTTTCGCACCGTACATTTCCAACCGTGCTAATTGGAGGTGCGGGGGGAGGTCAAACCGCATCGCACGGCGCTTTCAGATGATGCCGCTGCCCCTTCTGTGGGGCCTCTCCGGAACGCAGTCCCTCTCCTCCCTCTCCTCCCTCCCACCTTTGTTTATGAAACGTCTGCGCGAACTAGCCCACAACAGCTTCATAATATAATATTGGTCGCAGAAGCCTAAGACGTGTTGAATCAAAGTAATATCGTGCGCACGCAAATGGATAGATTGTTTAAAGCTTACCGATGCACATTTGTCCTTGACAGTGTTTAATCAGCAGTATGGATCCTGTACTGGTATCTTCCAGGACAAAATACGACTTGCGATTTTGCAATTAATACTTATTTGCTCTGGCGTGTACTTCAAACGTTTATACACCACTTTTATACATTTTATTTTTTTCACAGTTCAGTAAGCCCCTAATAGCAACATATCATTTTGCTGAAGCTTCGTTCCTGTAGGATTATATTTACAAGGGTCGTCGTGTTACAGACAGATAGGCAGAAAGGGCTTATGCATTACTCCCTTCAACGTCAGTTGGAGAAATTTTAATCTAAACTAAAAAAAAAGTTTTTTAACCAGGTAAGGCCCACTGTGTTACGAAATATGTATGCCAACCAAAGAGCAACAGTTAGATTAGAGTATGGGGAGACACAAGAATTAGACATTGGGAAAGGAGTAAGACAGGGCTGTATACTGTCTCCTTACCTATTCAATTTGTACAATGAGCGTATTATGCGAGAGGCAGGCCTGAATTCCATTGAAGCAGGCGTGAAGATTGGAGACAGAAGAATAAACAACTTAAGAGATGCTGATGATACCACCCTACAATTATATAGCAAAGCTGAAATTATGACCCTTGATTAATGTTTAAGAAGATAGTGAGAAGGCTGGGCTGTGCCTCAATCCCCAAAAGACAACTATAATGATGTTAGAATAACTAAACTCATTTAGTCTGGAAAATAAAAGTTGCGAAGAACTTTGTATTCCTGTTCTCTTTTACTGCTGAAGACGCAGAATGTAGCCACGAGATCAGTAGGCGGTCAGTTCTCAGCTCAATAAGATATGGAGAGACAGGGGCATTTCCATAAGCACCAAGAAAAGGCTTGTCAAAGCTCTGGTATTGCCCTGTTGCCATATATGGATGCGAGTCGTGGACGCCGAGATTAAGCAAGCAAAAGAGGATCAGCGCATTTGAGATGTGGTGCTGGAGAAGAATGCTACATAAACCACGGACAGCCAAATATCAAACATGTCCGTCCTGAGAGAGATCGGTCCCGCTCTTCCACTCGAGGCCCTTACTTTGGACACGTTATGAGGACGTCTGGACTAGGTGAATCAGTCTTGCTTGGGAATGGAGAAGGTAGCAGGGTCAGAGGTCGACCTCGGAGGAGATGGATGGACGACATCAAGAACACCACTGGCTTTACACTAACCCAGCTACGAGAGGCAGTGAGAGACAGGTTTGGATAGGGGAGTCTGGTCGTGGATATCACCAGAGGTCGATTTCGACCTGACGGTACAAGATGAAGAGGTGAAGGCCCACTGAGTTATATAGCTTTTTTTTCAGAAGCGATTTGGCTACAAATGTTAGCTCAACAAAGTGTCTCATCTTGCGGAAATTTATAGCCGCCAAACACTCTAAATGCGATTATGTTGAATCTAAATGTGGAGGGAAAAATCCGAAGGACCCAGAAAAAAATCCACGCGACCACAGGGAGAGATACACGCAAACTCCAAATATATAGCAGGTGTCCTAGCCACCACCAATCGCGGTGTCCCTTTTTCTGCAACAGCTACTGCTGCTACGACACGTGCAGCGACATCGCTGGTGACATCGCCGGTGCCATCGACGGTTTCGCCTTCACGCGGCAAAGCGTCCATCGCCATAACGGCATGGGCTCTGATCTTCCTTCTGTTGCTGATGGTGCTTCTCTACCGGTGCCACCACCGCTACCACAGCAGGAATCGGTGTTGTTGGAGAAAAATTAGAAGTCATTTCAGCCGTGGTGATGGTATTGATGATTGTGGTGGTGGTGGTGGTAGTAGAAGGAAGGGAGACTCGGGAGAGACGCAGCACCCTGGTGGAGGGACTCGTCGCTTACAGGAGATGGAGACGAGTGAGGTGCGTGAAATATATCGATCTCAATCTTTTGATAACTCAATTATTCTTCTTCACAATTCTGGCTATCACCTGATGAAGCTGGTTGTTGATGTTATCACCAGCAAAACGTCACAGTACTCGAAATGTAAATGTTGTGGGTTGACTTTCCAACACACCGGTGTGCTGAGGTAGTAAGCAATTAGCACGTTTTGTTGACGTGACAACCCTTACTAGTTGGCTGTGTCGGGTGGTGACGGGTTTTAACGACACATTTATATATTTATGCGATATAACCCAAAAAAAAATCTATATTATGAGTGTTGAGTCTATGGGTGACAGTGCTGACTCTATGGGTGGCAGTGTTGAGTCTATGGATGGCAATGTTGAGTCAGGTGGTGCGATCTAACCCACAAATGTTTTATCATGGATAATATTGGTCGCGAAAGCCTATGTGTTCAACTCATTTCTTCATAACTGCTTTTTGTATTTTAGGTTGTTGTCCTTCTCCCGCACCTCTGATAAGCACGGTTGGCTATGTATATGCATGTGTAGTGTCGTCTGTGCACAGTCAGCCGAGCTCACGCCACCACTCGGGCTCCCTCTCTCTCTAACACACGACCCCTCTTCCGCGTGCCCCGTCTCAGACATGACCCTGTCCACGTTACACTGGTGGCGTTGACCAAGACAGCCAAATACTGTCTGGCGACGCAATGATTAGGCGAAGGCGGTAACAATGAGGGCGGTGACGACGACAGCGACGACGAGACAAGTCTAATCCCAGAACCGGCAGCCCAGATCTCTCGCTCTCCGCTGCTTATATTCCCCTCGTCGCAGCTTGGCTCCACCCTAGCCGCGTCCCCCTTCTCGAACCCTCCAGAGGGTTCCAGGGGCTTCCACATGAGGTCTACCATGACCCTTGCCCCATTTCCTCCGCCCTGTCGGCATACCCCCGTATATATAGTCAGCGGCGTGTGTGCTAAGTGCCCACCTGCAGTTGCTGCTGCTGTCCAACAGTCAGCCCTATGTCACTACACATGCATAGACTCAACACTGCACATAGACTTAACATTGGCCATAGACTGAACGATACCCATATACACTCAATACTGCCCATGGAGTCAACACTGCACCGCAGCAACATCCTGCATCACATTGGAACCGTGTAGTTTGCTGTGCTGCCCTCTCTTGCCCTATGCAAATGAGTGGGTCAGTGAGTGCGTGAGTAGGTGAGTGAGTGGGTGGGTGAATGGGTGAGTGAATGTGTGAGTGTGTGGGTGAGTGAGTGGGTTACTGAGTGAGTTGTGGTGACCTACAGTGTGGTGGTTGAACAGTGTGGGTAAGACAGTCAGTGTCTGGTAGATAGGTGGCCGGGAGGGGGATCAACAAAGGGAATTTTAGAGGCCACTGTGACCATGTTCCTAGCAAGAGAAAAGTGAGTGAGCGAGTGATTGGAATAGAATCAGTGTGCGCTGGATCAAAAATCAACCTGGAAACTGCTTTACTCTGAATTGTATGGGTGAATAAGTGGGTGGGTGGGTGAATGAATAAATGCAGGGTGAATGAGTAAGTGCTGGGTAAATTATGAATGAGGAAATGATAAAGTGTCTGGCTGAGTAAGTGGCTGGCTGCACGAATGACTGGCTGAGTGAGTCAGCGAGTGACTTGAGTAAATCACTGAGTGCTGGATAATTAATTGGTCACCCCGACTGCTGCTCCCATCTGAATTCTACTATGTGTAGCAATGTGGTCGCAACTGGTAGGTCCTGCTGCTGCTGCTCCACCACTCGAGATACGGTGACAGCAGCAGCAGGATTCCGTCTTCGGCCGAATTATTCCGTTTTGTGTGGCTGCCTAATGTTGGAAGAAAGAGCATTCCAGACTGTCGCAGAAGCATATCTGAAAGCGTCCGATGCGGTCACCGTCTTTGCCCAATGATAAGCCAAAAATCCACTGCAAGGATGACCGGAGTCCACGTGATGTTAGTTTCTGCTCCTTAACGAAATCACCAAGGTATTGTGGTTCATTTGTGGGAAGCACTTTGTTTGTGTAATGAGCGCGTCCTTATAATTTACTCATTCGGAAACTGGGAAACAATGCAGCTCAGCGAGCACTGGAAAGACACGGTCGGATCTTGCAGTACCCATTACACTATGAAATCAGCGACCCGAGGTCTATTACAGCTCACGGCCAACACGATTATTTGAACCCTAGGTCGACTCAGCCTCAAATGAGTACCTGGTGTGGTGTCCAAACATGGCCACTGGAGATACAAAGGCGGTCGGGCGTGGTGTTGGCCACCCACCCTCTGTGTGCCTTCCCGGCCTTGACAAGTGTTGCTTGCTAACAGTACTTGCCCTAACAATCTGTTTATAGGCTATACCGGGGATCTTTGTCTTTGGACATATCGTGTACGCAAGCCTTCAAATGGAGCGTCTACCGCCTTGCACGCAGCCTCGCCGACCTCCCGAAAAAGACGTCACGGTGTACGTGACCATCGCGGCATTTAGTGAGGAGAACGAACTTCCAGACTGAAGGGAGTCGCGAGAATTAACAACAGCAGCAGCAAAGTTGGACAATGCCTTAACCACCAAACTGAACTTTTATTTACCAAGTAAGGCCCCACTGAGTTATATAGATAGCTCTTTTTCAGAAGCGATCTGCCCACAAATGACAACTCAACGAAGTGGCTTATTAAGTCGAAATGTATTGCAGCCAAACTAAACGCATGTTTATGAATGTGGAGGGAAAAACCAGAGGACCCGGAGAAAAATCCATGCGACCACGCTGAGAACATTCACACTCCAAATATACAGCAGGCTTCAGTGTCGGGATCGAACCCACGACCTCCTGTAGACCAGGTGAGTTTGTTAATATCTTCTAACCACCACGGCAGGAAAAATAACGACAATCTGCTGCCAATCGTCTGTCAATAGACTGGCCAGGGGAGGCTCTCCTCCCCCATGCGGCCTATTATGCACCATAATTCAAAGCTGTTCAACACGGGGTTTGGTGGAAGCCTGGGAGGTGTCCACCACTGGTGTTCGAATGTCATCAGCGATAGCTTCTGGACCGTGTGTGTGTATGTATGGAGCGGTAGTGTAGTGGTTAGCGTGCTGCGCTATGAACCTGGCCACCCGGGTTTGATTCCCGATCACAGCCAATACCTGGAACGATTAATCTGAACCGGTCCTGGGCCTTCCCTAGGTCAACTCAGCCTCAAAACGAGTACAACGCCACCTCGGGGGAGACAAGGTGCCGGACGTGGTGCTAGCTACCCACCCCCTTGTGTACCGCGTGTGCTTTCATTAGGTGCTCGTTAACAGCACTTGCCCCAACAGTCTGTAAGGTTATTTGGGGGATGTGTTTCCTTGTTTGAAATTCATGAATTAGTAATAATAAAAAATATCTGTAATGTATTAAATCACTTTTTTACAGGGAGTCCCTAACTTACGAATGGGTTCCATTCGTGAGGAGCCTTGCGTAAGTCGAACGGTTCATACGTCGGGACACAAGAATGTGGTACTGTATTTACATGTGCATACGGTCAATGTTATAAATATGTTACGATTCAACAAAAGGGAAGCATTATTAAACTCATAAATGAGAATAAATGCACATTTGCATATAATACTGTAATAAATACTGTTCCTTGACAACTTTAAAATCCTCACTTTAGGGAAATAACCAGTTTCAATCAATATCAATAGGTCATACAATCCATTTATAGTTTCTGTCCAGTAACAACCTTAATATTTTGCCATTCATAATAATGATTTTTGGGTTAAATTGCGTAAATACAAATGTATTGTGAACCCACCACCACTCGACACAGCCAATCAGTAAGGGTTGTCACGTGAATAAAACGTGCAAATTAGCTACTACTTCAGCACATCGGTGTGATGGAGAGTAAACCCACAACATTTACAATTGAGTGACGGTGGTTACAGCCAGCTTCATCAGGCGATTTGCCGTAATTTTAAAGTCTTCCCGGTCCCGGTCTTAAATAGATCAAGGTGATGTCAACACTGTGAGCCTATTTTGTGCGTGTCCTACTGTGGCCCATGGAATCAGGCACTGGGAGATCCACAGCAAAGCTAATACCGTGTAACAATGTGGATGTCCAGAATAAACACCTCATTCGAGACCCAAACATCACACCTCCAGTCTTTAACATTCCTCGAAGACTCTGGTGTCACAATTATAAACTGCATTAGAACATCAACAGCAGGTCAATGCGCACACCTCTTTCATGATTGGAAACTTTAAGATAAGCCCCAATAGTGTGATTGTGGCCATGCAACCCAAACTATCGCCCACATAGTAAACCACTGTCGTGTGTGCTTCTTCAGTGGAGGAGGCTGAATAGCATAATTACATCAACTCTCTCCTGAAGCCTTCTCGTCGTCGCCAGCAGACCTCGACATTGACATTAGGCCCCTGAACGATATTGCCAGCATGTGCAAGAATATAAGAGAAACTGACTTGGGACTTTTTTGTCGATTGTGACCAGTTTATTCTGATCCCAAACAAGAAACATTTTCAAGTCAGTGGTGAATAATAATGAATTATCTGCAGCTTGGAAAAAAAATGATGTTACTTTCATTTCGTTATTTCAATTCGGATGATGCATGCAGTTTACTGATAATGTAAAGAAGTGGATCATATTGTGTCTAGATAATAAAAGTAATTATTAACTGCGAATAGGGTGATGGCGATTTGATGATTGGTTAACGAGTCGCACAGATATTCAAAAAGTGGTTATTATGTGATCTATGCTTTGAGACTGGTAATGCAGTCACAATCTGGCCTATATAAGAAAAATATTAGTGCTCTGCTGCTGCTGAACTTAAGGCTGGCCTTGGGATGACATGGGTTAAAATGCATCCAGAGCCAAGCTGCAAATAAAAATACAGCCCGTCTATGACATCGTGGGGTGGTGGCGAGGGGTGAGTGAGGAGGGTGATGAGGGATGTGGGAGGGGTGGTGGCGGAGTGATAATAGTGGAGGGTGGAGGTGAATGTTGGAGGGGTGTTGGGGGATGGTCTGGCCGATGTTCCGCTTGGACCTTTGCACTCAAGCAATGCAATCACTGTTTTTTTGTATTGGTTTGGCTCTGAGCTTGGTCCCAGCCATGATTTATGCTCTTCGAAGGAATATGGTTTTTCTTTCAGAATAATTATTTCAACCGATAATGCGAACAGAGTTCACTCCCTTTCAAAGAGAGAGAACGACTGGGATGCGTGAGGCGGCACCACAGGCAAAATGGAAGGCAGCCACGCAGTGAGCCAGTGCCATAAATTGGACAATATTTGCGGTCCTCTATATACTAACGTGTTATAGGTAAATTAATAAGTGTTTGCATCTCGGAATAAAATCACACATGCGAGGGGGAAACGCCTTACCCCATACAAACTGAACAGGTGGAGTCCACGTTTGTTATGCACTGCCATCTCCTGGTAAGTCTGAGTATGGTTCCTTAACGGCCACAGGGAGAGAGTTTGACAACATTATGTGCGACCCACCAACCCTTACTGTACTCTTAGGTTTTTTCGATAAAGTAACGTAGGTAAAAAATAAAATTAAAATTAATAAAAGTAAAATAAAAATCACGACGTTTCGGAGGCAACACAAGCTTCCGTCTGTTGCCTCCGAAACGTCGTGATTTTTATTTAACTTTTATTAATTGTAATTTTATTTTTTACCAACGTGACTTTACCGAAAAAACCTAAGAGTATGAATCCTTGCAGTCACGAAAGCTTCAAATCTAGAATTAACCCTTACTGTGTCCCTCGTGCTGAAGTCCATGCGTGTGCCACCACGCGCGCTTTTTTTGAGAGAGATCATGGAGACGGTGCTTATTCAAGAATATGTATTTTGGGTTATTATACATTCTGGAAGACATGGAATGGTCTCATGGCTATTTTTTTTATTCAGAACGATATTCCAGAAATGTAAGAAGTATTTTCTCGTGAAGAATGACATTTGGAAGGTACGGACCCGTTCTCCATTCGTGTTATTGGTTAGATGACTCTTCCGAAAAGTTATTTCCATTCTGAATAATCTCCCGCTTGTTATTTTGTTATCACAGTGTGTACCCTAAATAGTATATAGGTGGATATACCGTGTACCAAATATCATTGAGTGGGTGGTGGGGGGGCATAAAATGTGACTCGACCATCGGTAGCCGAATGGTTTAGTGAACTGAACGGTTTTGTCTCCCAGCGTTGCAGTTAAGACAACGATACGAGCATCTTCAATGCGACTCACGCAGAACCTGTCCACCCTGCGCTACGAATGGGGTTCACCACAGTTAGTCCACACTCGGCAGATCGCGTGCGGTGGGGTAAAGTGTGGGTACATCCACCTCTCCCAACGCCTGCTGGCCGGCACGGCAGAGTCGACCCCAGCGCCACCTGGAGGGGCTCTCTCTGCCCGGCGGAGCTCCTCTTGCCAGCGGTGGCCGAGCGAGCGCTTGCGGGGCTGCCCCTTCGCCCCGCTCCGTCTCCGCCACTCGCGGCTCTGTCGCTGCTCCAGACAGCAGCGCCTCGCTTCCTTGGAACTCGGAGGCTGCGAGACGACACCGTAGAGACGCCCTCTGCGCTCGCACTCGCTGCGTGACTCGCTCACTGGGGGTTCAACCGAGGCAATGTTTGCGATAAAATAAGCAACGTTGATTATCACGAAATTATCACGAGTTTTGTGGAGAAAATAAATATTTACTGTAGCGAAGAACCCGGTTTAATAGTCTATGGTTCTTTCAGTGAAGTCACGGAGGTAGAAATAAAATAAAATAACGACGTTTCGATCGCAACACAAGCGATCTTCATCAGGTGGGACAACCACGGCAAGAAAATGCTGAAGTATTTTTTTTAGAACGAAAACTGAACAATTTGGCCTCCGGAATGAAAACCCCCCTCATAAACCGGTTTAAACCGGTTATGAACAACTAAACACTGCGCTTTGCAACTCGGAGGGTGAAAGTGGAAGAGGTCGCAGTAGCTCAGCCCGTGACGTCAGCGGGCACACTGAGCGAGGTCCCTCAGCCACTCCGCGAAACGTCTCAGGCACAGAGCTGCTGCTGCAGCTGCTGCTACAGCTGCTGCAAGGTGACTCTCGACGCAGTCAGCACGCGGGCTTTAGGTGAGAAGGGTGCACGCGCTAAGACTCCTCAAACATAACCATACAATTGTGACATTGACACAGATACTTATATATATTATTTTACATGGATAGGTAGTGTATGGGAGTGAAGGAGGCCAATGGTCTGCTTGTGTAACTTAGTGTAAAGGAGAGCCGACACAAGGTTGCAGGGGGTTCGTCTTTTATTTCTTTTCTCCCATCCACACCTGTCCCCAGCCGTCTGAATCTCGTTGCCGTCAACCAACCCCTCTTCCCGCCCGTTCTCTCCCTTATATCTCCTTGCTTCTCCCCCTTCTCCTGTCACCGTCCCACTCCCCCTCTCCCTCCTATTGGTGGGAATCCTTCCCCTGACACCCCTACAATAGACACAAATACTTATATAGATATTCTTTCTTCTTTTTTATATATAAAAGTCTCCGCGCGCTAGCGAGGTATTTGGCTCTTTAACGGTGGGGTTGATGTCGAAAAAAAATGGACAGCCAGCACGCCCTAAGCCCCGCGGTGGGAAGAGGCTATTCCTTTTTCACGTCCGTCACCTTTAAATTAGTTAAATTAGCGATTTAGTGGCAATTTCCTATATTTATTTATTTAGTGCGGAACATCGACCGTACCAACCCACGCCAATTGCGTGGGGGGGCGGACCCTGCCAAGTGATGCGCGTTCGGTCGAGCTCACGGGGGACCTTTTTATTTTACGCGTTTAACATGAAAAAATATACACATAATGCTGCGGCTATTTATTCACAGTGTGATGTCCTCTTCGCCCCCCTCCAACACGATGCGTGCAGTTACTGCTATAAAGTCCGTAGATATTAATATTATTACAGCGCTTAAATAGTATTATTGTAGTATTATTGTTTACTATTATTAAACAAATACGTTGCCAGATATTACAATAATAATTTTTGTGTGCACAAAACTAATTTTTCATTAATAGGTTGCTAAATATTTCCTTTTTTAGCTGTGCTTTTATGACGCTGCGACGGTCTACTGCCAGTCTGTGAAGTGGCCTGCTGCCTGCTGATTAATTAACGTCAGTGCACTGCCACTCTGTCTACACTGCTCATTTGCCTTTTGCCCATTATGAGTGTATGGCAGTCTATAATCTCTTGCCTGCTTCTTTACCTCACTCAGTGTACTGCCAGCCTTTCATGTCGACTGTATCCTGCTTTTTCAGCTGCTGTCCGTATTGCCTGCTTTTTATATCCACTGTAGCAATGCTTACGTCATGGAGTCGGCGTACTGCCAGTTTATAATCTAGACTGTAGCCTGCTTCTCAACTTACCTGTGCGTACTGCTGCTATTTCATGTAAACTTATTTCAGCTATAATTGTTTTTTTACCCTTCTATCTGGCAACAAAACTGACACCTTTTGACAAGGAGTCATGTTTGCATAGACCACAATACCTGCAGTCATAATGCCAACAAAAAAACACAACTCTGATAATGTGCACTGTCCTTGAAGTTGATTGGTCCACACCCGAGACAGCTTTCCTTAGAGCCTAGTCTCACATGGGTTGGACCAGATGACGCCAAAAGGCGCACAACTCAAAGACAATGCACCATCAGAGTATGAGAGCTCGGGGTAAGCATTTACACCATTGGAACCTCATTTGCCAGTAAAAATATGATAATTGTTTTTTTACCCTTCTATCTGGCAACAAAACTGACACCTTTTTACAAGGAGTCATGTTTGCATAGACCACAATACCTGCAGTCATAAAAAAAACAATTATATTTTTACTGGAAAATGAGGTTCCAATGGTGTAAATGCTTACCCCGAGCTCTCATACTCTGATGGTGCATTGTCTTTGAGTTGTGCGCCTTTTGTCGTCATCTGGTCCAACCCATGTGAGACTAGGCTCTAAGGAAAGCTGTCTCGGGTGTGGACCAATCAACTTCAAGGACAGTGCACATTATCAGAGTTGTGTTTTTTGTTTGCATTATGACTGCAGGTATTGTGGTCTATGCAAACATGACTCCTTGTGTAATGCGGGCGTAAACGACCTTCCGGATGTGACGTCATGAGGGGAGGAGTTAAGTCACGTGGGGGAGAGGGGTCAGGTCTATAGGGAGAGAAACCGGAAGAGGAGGGAGAGTGATTGGAGACTAGGAACGAGTGAGGCCACGTAGGGCGAGAGTGGGAGAGTGGCGAGATCGCCACGTACACGGGGAACGAGGTTCGGCACCGTCGGCCAACGGTGACCGACCCCGGAGCAGCAGGAGCAGCGAGGAGGCTGCAGGTGGCAGCGGGGGTCTGCACACGGAGTTGGCAGCGGGGGTCTGCACACGGAGTTGGCAGCGGGGGTCTGCACACGGAGTTAGCAGCGAGTCTGCAAGGAGAGGAAGGAGGCTACAATAGTGACAGCAGCCAGGGGCTGCAAGCAGAGGGTCTCTAAGAGAGTGCCGTGAGGGAAAAGACAAGAACCCAAATAAAGGACACGGAGTCAGAGAGAAGCGTCCGAGTCTTTTATTACACTGGAGTCAGAAGTGTAACGGCATGGCGAAACAACTGAGAAAAAAGAATATTCCGTCTCCGGCATCGGCTTCATCTTCCGACGACGATGATATTCCTCCTGAAGTCGGCCTGACTCTGGCAGAGGAAGAGATCCGTGCTGGGACGAGTGCGGGTCCGGGGGTCCAAGAGGTCGCCGTGTCGGCGGACCCGTCTGCTCCAAAGGACGCGGATTCAAGATGGAGCCAGATGGCGGAGCAACTTGTAACTCTCAAGAACGTCATTACACAGTTGTGTGAGCTTGTCACGCCGAGGGCGGCGTCCGAAGGAGATGTTGGTGGTCCGCAGGAGTCCGGGTTGTCTTCGCTGTCGCCGCCATCGGCCACGCGGCACGAAGACGCCATCTTGGGCGTGGCGCACGACGAAAAGCGGGAAGCCGCCATTTTGGGACCTCCGCGACGGTCAGCCGCCATCTTGTCGACACCGCATTGCGACGCCATGTTGAATTTGCCACCGGAGGAGCCAGCGGCTGGAGAGAGCAGGCCAAGGAGTCGCAGTCGTCACCTAACAACTGTCAAGGAATTCTCCATCGGGGGCGATTGGAGTGCGTTCGCCTGTAGATTTCTGGCAGTGGTACGCTCAGCGAGGTGGACGGACGCCGAGGCTCTAGAGGTTCTTCCGACTCTTCTCGATGATGAGTCCGTTCGATTTTTTCGCTCTATAAAAGCCGCGAAGAAGAAGACTCTGCGAGGTGTGTTCGACGAAATGGCGGACGCGTACGAGCCGCCGGATGATGCCCATCGCCGGTTTGTGCAACGACAACGCGCACCCGAGGAGTCACCGGTGGCGTATAGGGGTGCGGTGTTGGAGCTAGCTATGGCCGCGTACCCGGAGACGGAGCCTGACCTGCTGGAACCTCTCATCCTGGGGAAAATGTTGGAGTTGTCCCGGGATCTCGGCATTCCTATGCCGGTGTGCGGTCATGAAAAGCTCACGTCCCGGGCCGCGGCGAAGTGTCTGGACGCCCAGTTTAACCTTCGCCGCTGGAAACAAGTTACGGCGTGGACAGGTGGTCCTGTCGTCGAGGGGGGTGCCGTAGGGTGGGACCCTAAAAAGGCCGTGTACGTGCCGGATGGGAGCAGCCAGCAGGAGCTGTCAGCTGCCTCCGCTCCGTGGCCGGCCCGGGGTGGGCAGGGGCCGCGGGCTGCGCCGCCGATACGGCCGCGTCGGGACGGGGTGCCCGCTGCGCGCCGCAACGACATCGAGTGCTTCCGCTGCGGGCGTCGGGGCCATTATGCCAGGGACTGCTGGGCCCGCGTTCCGGGTCCGCCCCAGCAGGAGGCCTCGACAGCGGACACTCCCAAGAAAGATTCTACAGCACAGGCAAGTCGGTGCGCACCAGACACCCGGCAAGGCTTGACACCTCACTCATCGCCGTTGTCGGATGTTGTTAATAACGGGAGGCCATTATCTGCGCCTTGTCGCTCGGTAACGCAGTGGCGCAAGTTGGCTCGGCGGGTTGTCGCGGCCGCTACCGGTTCATCCACTGTACCCGGGTCGATCCAAGGGGTGGACGTACGTATTTTGGTGGATTCCGGTGCGTCCGCGACCATCATTTCAGACGTAATATTCCACCTTTTGAACATCCCACCAGGGGCCGTGAGGCCGGCTTACGCTTCCTGCGTCGCTGCGAACGGGGGTAGCATGGGCATCGTGGGCCAGGTGGACGCTAACATATCTATCGGGGGAGTGTCGGCTTCGGGAATTGTGTTAATTTCGAGGTCCCTTGCGGTTCCTTGCCTGTTGGGTACTGATTTTCTGGCCAAAATGCCCATTCTAATTCGAATCAATAAAAACTGCATTGAATTACCGGGGGGCCGTAAAATGGCATTTTTACCGTCCGCCTGGGGGCGACCTGCTCCTGTCGCCCAGGTGCAGGCGTTGTCGGAAGTTTCTGTTGATATTCCACCTGGCTCACAGATGTTCATTCCCTTACGATATCGGAAGCCGGTACCTGGTCGGCAGGGAGCTTTTGGGGTTTTGCTGTCGCCGTCCGCCGCTATTACGGGCGGATCGGCGCTGGTGGGGGCGCAAACTATTGTCCGGCCAGATCAGCGGCCGTTTTTGCAGGTGCTTAACGCGAGTACCGAAAGCGTGTGTGTGCCGGCTGGTACCGTTGTGGCACATGCCACTACGGCGTTTACGGCTCAGGGTGATCTGTCCAGCGGGGGGCTGGTTGGGGGTGTTTCACACGATGGAGCGGTGGATGATCGCTGGATCGCTGAATTGTGTGGGGAGAATTCGGCCCTTTCCGGCGAACAACGTTGTGCGATTCGTAAATTATTATCGAGTTATTCGGATGTGTTTAGCTCCGACGATTTGGACTTGGGACGCACCTCGCTGCTTTATCATCATATCGACACAGGGGACGCTGCCCCTATTCGCTTAAACTCGCGTTGGATGAGTCCGGCTGAGCGAGAGCATGTTCGAGGGGCAGTGGATGACATGTTGAATGCGGACATAATATCTCCGTCTAACAGCCCATGGGGCGCGCCTGTTGTGTTGGTTAAAAAGAAGGATGGCAAATTGCGATTTTGTGTAGATTTTCGTAAGTTGAATAAAGTGTCGGTAGCAGATGCGTACCCCCTGCCGCGTATGGACGATTCTCTCGACGCCTTGTCGGGGGCGAAGTTCTTTTCAACGCTAGATCTCTCTTCGGGCTTCTGGCAGCTCCCCCTTGACGAGCCCTTGCGAGAAAAGACTGCTTTCCGTACGCCGCAGGGGTTATTCCAATTTAACTGTCTTCCGAAGGGGTTGAATGTGGCCCCTGCCACTTTTCAGAGGTTGATGGAGTTGGTATTAACGGGGTTGCAGTGGGAGACATGTCTGATATATTTAGACGATATTATCGTCTTTAGCCGCACATTTGATGAGCATTTACTGCGGTTGGAGGCTGTATTCACCAGGATGCGTTCTGCTAATTTGAAATTCAAGCCAAAAAAATGTCACCTACTGCAACACTCCGTTCGATACTTGGGGCACATTGTTAGTGCGGACGGGGTGGCCACAGATCCGGAGAAAACAGCGTGTGTCCGTGATTGGCCAACCCCGGCCACGGTGGGTGATGTGCGTCGGTTTTTGGGGCTCGCCTCTTATTATCGGAGGTTTGTTCCAAATTTTGCTACGATCTCGAGGCCTTTGCATCTCCTTACGGGGAAAGGACACAAATTTGCTTGGGGACCGCCGGAGGAGGCGGCGTTTCGAAGCCTGCGCGATCTATTGGCTACGGCACCGACGTTGGATTATCCGGATTTTGAACATCCCTTCATTCTGGATACGGATGCGAGTGACACTGGCATTGGGGCGGTGTTGTCTCAGTCAAAAGGTGGGGTTGAACGCGTGGTGGCGTATGGTAGTCGGGTTTTGTCTCCCGCGGAAACCCGCTACTGCGTCACTCGCAGGGAACTTTTGGCTATTGTTTTTTTTCTCCGCCAATTTCGACCGTATCTGTACGGTCGGTCGTTTATTGTCCGCACGGACCATGCGGCCTTGCAGTATGCTCTTAAGATGGACCAACCATCCGGCCAATTGGCAAGGTGGCTGGACACGCTGCAAGAATTTTACTTCCAAATTCACCATCGGAAGGGTGTGCGTCACGCTAATGCGGACGCGCTTTCCAGGTTGCCGCAGCGATCCCCTTGCGCGTGTGCGTCGGGGACGCATAGGTGTGGACCGATTCAGCACCCCCCTCAACCTGTTGCGCTGGCAGTTGAAGTGCCTGGAGCTCCGCTTAAGCCGGGACCGGTTGATGGGGGACCGGCTGATGGGATTTTGCGTCTCCCGAGGTCTGTGTGGATTCGGGAACAAATGTTGGACGATTCCTTGGTAACGTTACGTAAGCGACCGGGGAAGGCAAGTAGGGGACTCGGTGCGGGGGGTGTGCCGGAAACCGCTCTCCGAGATGGATTGCTGATGTGGAGGGAAGGGATACAGGAACGCTGGCGTCTTGTTGTACCGGCATCATTGCGGTACGAATTGATTAGGACTCTGCATTGTGACACACTTTTACATCTGGGGGTGCAGAAGACCCTATTGACGCTGCAGCGAGATTACTATTGGCACGGCATGACGACAGATGTCGTCGGTCACGTTCGCGCGTGTCCCGATTGTGCCCGCCGGAAGCCACCTAAACATCCATATGTGCCGCCGATACAATCTATTCAGGTATCTCGAGTTAATGAATTGGTGGCGTTAGATATTTTAGGACCCTTTCCGCCATCCGCTAGGGGAAATAAGTATTTGCTAGTGGGGGTGGAGTACCTCTCCCGCTGGCCGATGGCCTGGCCTTTGCCTGACCAGTCAGCGGCGTCTATCACAGACGCCTTTCTATTTGGGTATGTTATGGACAAGGGGGTGCCGGAGAGGCTCCTTACAGACCAAGGCCGGAATTTTTCGTCTAAATTGTTGGGGGAGGTGTGTGCGGCTCTTGAAACTAAAAAGATACGGACATCCCCCTACCACCCACAAACGGATGGTATGGTGGAACAGGTTAAATCGGACCCTGTCCGCCATGCTGTGTCACACGGTCAGTGAAAAACAATCAGATTGGGATTTTCATATCCCTGGGGTGTTTTCGGCGTATCGCATGACGCCGCACGCGGCTACTGGATATTCGCCGTTCTTTCTTATGTACGGCCGTGAAAACGTGCCGCCAATCAATGAGCAGTTGGGAACCGGAGCGAGGGGACCTGCTAAACCTCTTCCTGATTACATTCAGGACAACGTTCGCCGTGTCACTGAGGCGAGGGAAGGAGCCCGCATGGCTACGGCCAAAGCCCAGGCCCGGAACGAGCGGTGTACTCGACGTTCAAAGGGGGAGTGCCCCTGGAAAACGGGGGACCTGGCCTGGCTTCATTGCCCACAGGTGCGGCCAGGTACCTCTCCTAAATTACATAAACCATGGCAAGGACCGGTCCGCCTCATCGAGGTTCCCAACCCACAGTCGGCGCGTGTTCGGGTTGGATCGCGGCGTTGGTTCGTACACACATCTCGGTTGAAACCATACGTTGCCCCGCGACCTGATGCGTCATCTCCTGAGGTTGCCTTGCCGGGGTCTGTTGCTGCCGACTCGCCCTTGCCTGTGCCTGCTGACCTTGCAAGAGCGCCTGTCGTACCCCTTACAGACAAGCCGGCCGTGACGCCGCAGGAGGGAGGACGCTCCGCTCGCGGGGTGCCGACCAGGGCTGCGGAATCTCCGGGACCTGCAGCCCTTCCTACTCCGCCACGGACGCGATTACGGGACGCCTCTGAACGGGACCGGGACGGTGGCAGGCCTCCAATGGCGACGGACGAACTTGATCCTGTCGCCCTTAAAAACCCTGCCACGTTCCCGCTCGGCGGGTGGGCCGCCGACCGTCCGGGACGGCCCGGCTACCCGCACTCGCTCGAAATCCCTCACATTTCGTTAACTTTGTGTGTGTTCTTGTTTATATTGTTGTTGTATGCTTCGTGTCCTTTAACGTATTGGTCTTTTACACTCGCATTACTTGTTAAGTTGTTGTTCAGCCGAGGTCGGCTGGATTTTCTCTACGGGGGAGGGTGGTGTAATGCGGGCGTAAACGACCTTCCGGATGTGACGTCATGAGGGGAGGAGTTAAGTCACGTGGGGGAGAGGGGTCAGGTCTATAGGGAGAGAAACCGGAAGAGGAGGGAGAGTGATTGGAGACTAGGAACGAGTGAGGCCACGTAGGGCGAGAGTGGGAGAGTGGCGAGATCGCCACGTACACGGGGAACGAGGTTCGGCACCGTCGGCCAACGGTGACCGACCCCGGAGCAGCAGGAGCAGCGAGGAGGCTGCAGGTGGCAGCGGGGGTCTGCACACGGAGTTGGCAGCGGGGGTCTGCACACGGAGTTAGCAGCGAGTCTGCAAGGAGAGGAAGGAGGCTACAATAGTGACAGCAGCCAGGGGCTGCAAGCAGAGGGTCTCTAAGAGAGTGCCGTGAGGGAAAAGACAAGAACCCAAATAAAGGACACGGAGTCAGAGAGAAGCGTCCGAGTCTTTTATTACACTTGTAAAAAGGTGTCAGTTTTGTTGCCAGATAGAAGGGTAAAAAAACAATTATCATTTTTACTGGCAAATGAGATTCCAATGGTGTAAATGCTTACCCCGAGCTCTCATACTCTGATGGTGCATTGTCTTTGAGTTGTGCGCCTTTTGGCGTCATCTGGTCCAACCCATGTGAGACTAGGCTCTAAGGAAAGCTGTCTCGGGTGTGGACCAATCAACTTCAAGGACAGTGCATATTATCAGAGTTGTGTTTTTTGTTTGCATTATGACTGCAGGTATTGTGGTCTATGCAAACATGACTCCTTGTAAAAAGGTGTCAGTTTTGTTGCCAGATAGAAGGGTAAAAAACCAATTATCATATTTTTACTGGCAAATGAGGTTCCAATGGTGTTATTTCAGCTAATTTCTTCTATGCATTTCTATTGTTTACATAGCTCACGTCACGCTATTTAATCATACGTAGTACTGCGACACTGATAGCTGTGCCATCATCGGGGATTGCTGTGTACGTTGATGTGTGTGTGTGAGTCGATGTGTGTGTGTTTGAGTCCATATGTGTGTTCGTGTAGGTCCATGCGTGTGTTTATGTCCATGTGTGTGTCTGTCTTTTTCGAACGGACAACGCCCGATGTGTGTGTCTACGTCGAAGTGTTTGTGTGTGTGTCAGTCCAAGTGTGCGTGTCAGTCTATTTGTGTACGTATCATTCGCTGTGTGTGTGTTAGTCCATGTGTGTGTGTTAGTCGATGTGTGTGCATGGCTCCATCTGAGTGTGTAAGTCAATGTGCGTTTGTGTGTCTATGTGTGTCAGTCGATGTGTCCGTGTATGTCGATGTGTATGTGTGCGTCAGTCCATATGTGTGTGTGTTAGTCCATATGTGTGTGTAAGTCCATACATGTCTGTGTGTCACTCGATGTGTGTTTGTAAGTCAATGCGTGTGTGTGAGTCGATATGTGTGTGTTAATCTATGTGTGTGTATCTAAAGTAGATGTCTGTGTGTCACAGTCCATATGTGTATGTGTGTGTAGGGCAATGTGTGTGTCAGTCTATGTATGTGTGTAAGTACATGTGTGTGTGTCAGTGCGGTGGTGATGGTGGTGATGTTGTGTCTAAGCTGCGTGCAGGGCCGGGTTGGCCCAGAGGCTCGTGAGGCCCTCGCGTTACGATGGCATCACTCACGCACGACTTTGCTACGACTATGAGGTCAACTTGTTTTGTTTGTTTGAAGAAATGGATGTTAATTTACCTGGAGTCGAATAAATGTGTTAATTCTAACATTGCCATATAAATAAATATATTTGATTACTTCGGGTTGTTTTTAATATGTGTAGGGATTATTACGGGAGAAACGGCGGACAACAAACACAGGGCTGTCGGCACTCACATACACGGGTGGTCACACCGACGTCCGCATCAGTTATTGCCCACGCCCCCAGCCCTCGGAGGCGATCCCTATAAAAGGTGGAGACCCAAAGAGCTCGAGGCAGTTCGACACGAAGCTGACCAGTGAAGATCCAAGACTCGGAGACTAGGCCCTGGGACTCCCCGGTCTCGCCGTCCTTATAAGGGCCGAGCCGGGTAAGCCAGTGGCGCGGCCCAAGAGCTTCCAGACCGCTGCCCTTATCAGGGCAAGGCTGGTTAGCTGGTGCCGAGATCTGTGCTTGCCAGGGCCAGATCAGTCAGCCTCCCGTAGCCCAGTAGAGGAGGACTGGGGGACAGGACAGAGGGCTTAGTACTAGGGTGGGTTCCCATAGTACGGGTGAAGGGGCCGATACCCCTTCAACTATTGTACCTGTCCCTGGGTTAATAAACAGAGTGTGCCTCAACTACGACATCGTCTCCTCGAACTTACTACATCTGGTGTTGGAAGTGGTCCAAGCATGGATACGAGACGGAAGACTCGTGCCCAAGACCCAGGAGAGGATGATGACGAGGGAGGGGTGGTGCAAGACATCACCGCCGACGTACCTGCACAACTGCTGCCGGCTCCGACATCGGCGGGGTCGTCGGAGAGGGCCGGGACGTCGACTGACGAGTTGGCGTTGGCTCACTCGCGGCTGGCGGAGCTCCTGTATGCAGCGGCCGCCATGCTGGAACAAATAACTCGCCTGGGGCCGGGAGGAGCGACGCGGCGGGAAGATGGACAACGCCCGCCAGAAACTCCCGCCTTTACAACAGCGGGGAGACTCGAAATTCCCGCCACGAAGACAGTAGGGGCAGAGGGAGGAGCCCCAGCTCGTCACGCGGGGGACGGAGCCCAGCCAGCAGCCGCCACGTCATCGGTGGAGGCGGGTCGCAGTGGCGGCCTATCAGGGGTTGCAACGTCACCACCATCGGACGCCAGCACCGACCAAGCCCCGACCAACACGTCACTGACGGCGCGACACCCATTAGAGTCCGCCATTACTCGTACAGTACGGGGACGCGATACGGATGCTGCAAGAGGATCAGAGACGGAGCCGACATTCCAGCAACGCCTGCTGGCCCTGCAGGTATTTGTGGCAAGCGACGGCGATTGGGGGGGGTTCCAGCGCCGGTTCCTGGCCCACCAAGAAATGGCGGGCTGGTCGGACAACGAGGCGCTGTGTGCTCTCCCGGCGATGCTGGACGGCGACGCCCTGGGCACCCTCACCGCTGCACCCAAGTCGGCACGCTCCACGATTCAGTCGGCGCTGCAGCTGCTGGCCACCGTTTATGGGCCGCCCTCCGATTGTCGCCAGCTCTTCTATGAACGGCAGAAGGGCGACAAGGAATCGCCACTTGCTTATCGCACGGCCCTGCTGTCATTGGCGAAAGACGCTTTCCCGCGTATGGACGAAGAAGGGATCGATGCGATGGTGGCCGAGAAAATTTTGCTGCTGGCCGACGATTTGGACTTCATCATCCTAGCACAGGATGATGCGGATATGTCATCATTGCGGGCTGCAAGGCACATTCACGCCAATTTCATCTCCCAGCGGAGGAAGGCAAACAAAGCAGCTGCACGACACACCGTGGCGGCGACCTCTTCCGGAATGGAGGGGGCCTTCGCTGCGGATCGTTCTGCAGGATGGCGATCTGCCGAGCGACCGGCTCGGGACGTTCCGAGCAACCGAGATCAGCCCAAGTCCTCTGGAGCGCTCGTCGTCTGCTATAATTGTGGCCTCCGGGGCCACGTGGCGTCCGGATGCCGGGCTCCTCGACAGCGCGGAGCGAGACCTGGAGCTGCGGACGGCCCTCCCCACAAGCCTTCGCAACATCCTCGGGCAAGTCATGGCACCCCACATGTTCGGCCTGCACACACACCCACTTTCCTCTCACAAGGTCCGACACACGATTCTCGGGGTTTGGGTGCTGGTGCGTCGGGTCGCGGCATGTCGGGGAGCGCGCTCCAACCGGGCCAATGGTCCGAGTTGGCTCACCGGGTTGTGGCTGCATCGGCGGGGTCGTCCGTTGTCACGGGGCATATTGACGGGGTGGAGGTACGGCTACTGGTCGATACGGGAGCTTCGGCAACTATCATTTCGGATTTGATTTATAATATCCTGCCCGTTCAGAGTCGCCCGTTGCTCCCTGTCGACATACCGTTTTACGCTGCGAATGGGGGCTCGTTGGGTATTATCGGCCAAATTCGAGCGCAAATTTCTATAGGGGACATTAAACTATCTGGCCCGGTGTTCGTCTCCTCCTCGCTGGCTATTCCGTGCCTGTTGGGGACAGACTTTTTGGCCAAATTGCCCATCAAAATTCTGATTGACCAGCGATGCATCGAGCTTCCATCGGGCCGACGTATTACGTTCCTGCCTGCCACCCCTGCCTTGCATACTGCCTGTGCTACGGTACAGGCGCTCGTTGCTCGGACGGTGCGTGTACCCCCGGGGGCACAGATGTTAGTACCCCTGCGGTTGCGTCGACCGTTCGATAAAGGGGTCTCTGACCGGGGCATTATGTTGGGACCATCTAGAGCCGGGGTGAGTGGGCCAGATCTGGTGACGGCCCAGACTATTGTTAAAGGGGATGGGGACCCGTTTATCGCGGTCCTCAATGTCGGGACACGGACGGCAGTGGTTTCGCAGGGTACCGTGTTCGCACATGCGGTTCCGGTACCTGCGGAAACGCCGATCATTGGCCAGGTGGCCACCGATTCTCAAACGCGATTAGCCTCAGACACTGACGAGGGTTGGTTGGAGGCATTGTGTGCTGAGTCACCTGACCTGTCCGACGCACAACGTGCTAAATTACGCGCCTTATTGCGAGAATTTTCCGACGTCTTCAGTAAACATAAATACGATATCGGATGTACCAAATTGCTACGCCACCATATTGACACCGGTGACAACGCTCCTATCCGCCAAAATCCTTTCGGTTAAGTCCCGCCGAAAAGGATCATGTCAAATCGGCTGTAGATGACATGTTGAAATCTGACATCATTTCTCCCTCGACCAGCCCTTGGGGTGCACCCATAGTGTTGGTTAAAAAGCACGACGGGTCCCTAAGGTTCTGCGTTGATTTCCGGCGATTAAATAAGATCTCGGTGGCCGATGCTTATCCGCTTCCTCGAATGGACGAATCGCTGGATGCCCTCGCGGGATCGCGATTCTTTTCCACTTTGGATTTGCTCTCAGGATTTTGGCAACTTCCCTTGGACGACGAATCTAAGCCCAAAACAGCTTTCCGAACGCCACACGGCCTCTTCCAATTCAATCGTTTACCCATGGGATTACACTCTGCTCCCGCGACGTTCCAGCGCCTGATGGAATTGGTCCTCGCTGGCTTGCAATGGGAGGTGTGTTTGATTTACCTGGATGACGTTATCGTATTCAGTAAGACGTTCGAGGAACATCTTGATAGGCTTCGGGCCGTCTTTCTCAAGATGCGCGCTGCTAATTTGAAATTCAAGCCACAAAAGTGCCATTTGCTGCGCGAATCTGTTAAATATTTGGGTCACATCGTCGGCCGGTCAGGCATCTCAACCGATCCCGCCAAAACGCGTTGTGTCAGCTCCTGGCCTACTCCCACCTCGGTGGGGGAGGTTAGAAGCTTCATCGGCTTTGCTTCGTATTACCGCCGGTTTTGTCGCGGACTTTGCTTCCATCGCTAAGCCACTACATGCCTTAACGTCAAAAGGGGTCAAATTTCATTGGGGGCCGGTGGAGGACGCCGCTTTTGTCTCTCTTCGGGATGCCCTGGTGGGGGCCCCGCCGTTAAGCTACCCCGATTTTTCCATGCCCTTCGTGCTCAACACGGACGCAAGCAATACCGGGATTGGAGGCGTGCTGTCACAAATTGTGGGTGGCGTGGAGCAAGTTGTGGCTTATGGTAGTAGAGTATTGTCTCCGGCCGAGCAGCGGTACTGCGTCACCCGCCGCGAACTGTTGGCTATCGTGTTCTTTATCCAACAGTACCGGCCATATCTGTACGGCCGGCATTTCACCGTCCGTACAGATCATGCGGCATTGCAGTATGCCCTACGAATTAACCAGCCATCGGGGCAGTTGTCCCGATGGCTCGAGATCATGCAGGATTTCGATTTCGAGACAACTTACCGAAAGGGGATTCGCCACACCAATGCCGATGCCCTATCACGCCTGCCGATCGCTCCGGATTGCACTTGTTTCTTGGGTTCGGGCCGTTGCAAATCGGCAAGTGACGGCCGGGATCGGGTTCTTGCGGCCGCAGTTGATACTCCTTCAGACGCTGGTCCGATTTCGGGGGGAGGGAGAGATTCCCTACTAGGCTTGTCAAGTGCTGAGTGGGGTCGCCTCCAAATGGAGGATGCGACCCTCCTGGCGCTACGACGTCGCGCGGAAGGATCAGGTCAAGGGGAGTCGGGCGTTGACTCATGGGGGTGGTGCCAGGGCCTACTCATGCATTGGGACGGGACGATCCGCCATCACAGGCTGGTGGTGCCTTCCACGTTGAGGGGTAGGGCTGTATGGGCTGCTCATGAACGGCTCCTGCACCTGGGTACCCTCAAAACACTTGCCATGCTCCAGCTTAATTACTTTTGGCCGGGCATGGCAAGAGACGTGGACGATCTGCTGCGGTCCTGTACCCAGTGTGCACAACGGAAGCCGCCAGCAAAGGGAGCCAGTCCACCGCTCCAGTCCATTTCGGTCACCCGGGTTAATGAGCTGGTCGCCCTTGATATTTTGGGACCGTTTCCTTCCACGCCGAGGGGTAATAAGTACCTGCTGGTTGGCGTGGAATATTTCACGCGATGGCCTATGGCTTGGCCCCTCACCAACCAGTCCGCAGCAGCCGTTGCGGAGGCTTTTGTTCAGGGCTACGTCCTCGACAAGGGCGCTCCGGAACGGTTGTTGACCGATCAGGGAAAGAATTTCACTAGTACCCTTTTACACGAGGTATGTGGCCTTCTGGGTACAAAGAAAATTCGTACCTCACCTTACCATCCACAAACGGATGGGATGGTGGAACGCCTGCATAGGACTCTTACGTCCATGCTATCCCACCAGGTATCTGAGTCCCAAAACGATTGGGATCTACGGATCGGGGGAGTCCTGGCAGCATACAGGATGGCTCCTCACGCGGCGACCGGTTTCTCGCCATTTTTTTTATGTATGGCCGCGAGGTTGACCCGCCTGTCGCGACTCAGCTGACGATTGCCGCGCCTCATGCTAAGTCCAAAATCGCGGACCATGTTAAATTTAACATCCTTCGCTTGGCGGAGGCACGGCAGGCGGCCATGCAAAACTCTGACTCTCGCCAGAAACAAAACGAGAGATTGCGATCGCGCCGGACACACACGCACGAATGGCACCCGGGCGACCGAGCATGGTTGCACTGCCCCCAGGTGCCATTGGCCACCTCGGCTAAGTTGTTGCGACCATGGAGGGGCCCCGTAGAAATTGTGCAGGTTGTGCGGCCTCAATGTGTGCGCATTAAGTGGGGGAAGCGTCGGTGGTTTGTGCACCCTTCACGGTTTAAGCCATTTTTTGCTCCGCACGCTTCCTCTCACGAAAATGGCCGAACATGTGGGGAGTCCACTGACTCCGGGAGGGCGGGGTCACTGCTAGCCTCTGATCCGTTAATGACTGTCCCGTCTTCAGGAGCCCCAGGACTGAAGCCCTCTTGGCTGCCAGCCTCCCCCGTGGGGGTCGGCGCTGGCACGTCCGGGAAGCCGGACGACCAGGCACCTGCAGATGCGACACCTGCCACCGACTCTACCAAGCCGGCCCCTTGTGACGGGCCCGCTGCACGGACTCGCGCCAAAACGCGCCGGTTGTTATGAATAGCTTTCCGCGCGTGTTCCGTTGCTGCGGAACCCGCTCATTGTATATATGTTTTTTTTGTTGTTTGTGTGTGTGTGTATGGATGCTTCTTGTGCGTGGGGATGGCGAACCGCGCTCTGTATATGTGTTGCATTTTTGGGGAGGGGGTTTTTATAGGGAACCATCGGTTGTTGTTACGCTTGTTCTTGTTATTGTTACTGTTACGAGGCACACGTGTGTTGACTGTGTTAATCTTTATTCTTGGGGGTTGAGGGATTGTTGCAGCCGGGACGGCTGCGAGCTGTACAGGGGGGGGGTGATGTAGGGATTATTACGGGAGAAACGGCGGACAACAAACACAGGGCTGTCGGCACTCACATACACGGGTGGTCACACCGACGTCCGCATCAGTTATTGCCCACGCCCCCAGCCCTCGGAGGCGATCCCTATAAAAGGTGGAGACCCAAAGAGCTCGAGGCAGTTCGACACGAAGCTGACCAGTGAAGATCCAAGACTCGGAGACTAGGCCCTGGGACTCCCCGGTCTCGCCGTCCTTATAAGGGCCGAGCCGGGTAAGCCAGTGGCGCGGCCCAAGAGCTTCCAGACCGCTGCCCTTCTCAGGGCAAGGCTGGTTAGCTGGTGCCGAGATCTGTGCTTGCCAGGGCCAGATCAGTCAGCCTCCCGTAGCCCAGTAGAGGAGGACTGGGGGACAGGACAGAGGGCTTAGTACTAGGGTGGGTTCCCATAGTACGGGTGAAGGGGCCGATACCCCTTCAACTATTGTACCTGTCCCTGGGTTAATAAACAGAGTGTGCCTCAACTACGACATCGTCTCCTCGAACTTACTACATATGTAATGCATACTTAGGCCCTAACCCCCTATCAGCCTTAGCCCCCTCATAACTTTTATCTGGCCCTACCTGTGTGAGTTCTCTAATCCACGTGTTCCTCGCTGTGATCCCAAACATGCACCTCTCCATGCTTTCATCATAATTGTGGTCTATCCACTCCTTTGTCTTTACCCTGCATTTGTAATCTAATCCACGTGTTCCTGTTTTTCACTGTACTCATAATCATGGTCTATCCACTGGAGGATGGAGATCAATGTGATGAATCTACCCTGTGTGTGTTCTCTACTCTACGTGTTCCTGTCTGTCTCTCAGTGGTGATTGTCAATGTGCACCTTTCCATGTTTTTTGCGGCCTTTTCAGCTTGTCAGAAAATACTGTTCCCCATATCTCACGTACATTAAAACAAACTTAAATTGAAAAATATCACCTGTTTAATGTACCATGAATTGCACTGCCCTTCGATATTACTTGTCACACTCTGTACTGCTGCTTTAATATAGTTGTATTGTTCAATACCTAACTTTATTAAAATATTTGCGTTGGCGTGAAGTGCATTCATAATTTAAAAGTAGATCGAGTTCCTCAAGACTAAAAAGACAAATGTATAATATTTGTCTGAGTTTGCTTTCCATACTGATTGAAGCACGGGTTAGGAACACTGGCTTGGGGCATGTGACGTACCTTAATGGCCACGTAAACATCAATCAAGGGATGTCACAGGGGATCATCGTGAAGGTGACTGGGCCCAGCAGCAGCGCGTTCACCACTTGTTGAGGTTGGCGGTTTGAACCGGCAGGCCGTCCTGGTCATCACTGCGGGTGTATGCAATATTACGCCCCGTCTGATTCAGAGTGGATGTCAAAGATCCCGGACGTCATTAGAAACGAGCCAGCCATTGTGTCGTGTAATTTAAGGACAATGTAATACAGTCGACCCTTCTGCATCGCGACTTTCCCCATCACGGTTTCGATATATCGCGGGGTCGGCATAAGAAAATAAAATGGGAATTTTTTTGGGAGTTTTGCGAAGACCGCAGACGACACGCGAAGGCCAGCAGACGACACACAAAGTTTAGTAACTCATAACTGAATAAAACATTTAAAGTACCGTATAATATTCATCTATTTTATCTTTTAATACCATAAATATACCCAATTTTTTAAAGAAAGATTTTGTAAAAGTTAAAGTTTGCAAAAAGAACGCGAAAGCCAGCAGACGACACGCAAAGGCTGGATATGTAGACATAACTTAAAACCCCGGCTGGAAGTGCTCTCTTCACTCGCCAAGGGGACCAACAAATTGTACGCGTTTTTTCTAGATTGCGGGGGGCCTGCGCCCCTAACCCCCGCGATGTGGAAGGGTCGACTGTAGAAGTGAGGGCATTTCAATGGCCCTACCACAATAATAGGTAAATTTGCAGATCTCAAATGTATTGTCAAAAAACCTTCACGAGGGAAATATTCAGCGTTCCAACTTGGGTGTATTGTTCACAAACTCTTCCATGTTGACCCCACTGCACGTGACTTGCTGATCGACTGTGGTGCAGCTGTTTATACTGCTGATATTTGAAAACACTATTTTATCTAGGAATGGAATAGAACCGATGACCCTTGGATTGCAAGTCTAGTGTACGAACCATTGCACCACAACAGTAGCATCCTGACAGCAACTTCATTTACTCAATGTAGCTGCGATGAACTGCCAGTAGGCAGAGACGTGGCCCAGTGGTAGTAGTTCATGGCCTTGTTAGAGGATTGCAGGAGCCGGGCGATCAGCCAGCATAGCTGCAGTGTTTGTCAACCATAAAATACGACTCTGTGCCGTCTGCTTCACTGGATATTAAATATCCCCTGGTATCAATCAGGAGCAGGTAATTTTGTGCCGACTGTATTGTTCACATTTTCGAAGTCAAAAAATTACCTAAAAATTACGCAGTAACATCACCCCCTGCTGTAAAAATATTGCAACCTGTGTCTGTGAAACTTATTGTCTTTGTGATAGTCGTGATGTGTGCATGAACAAGTGTACTAAATTACTTCCGCTCAACTTATCCCCAGTCAAATATTGACTTAAAGCTTTAGTGACTGCAGGAATTCATATTCTTTGGGTCGCTTGTGTTGCAATCGAAACGCCGTAGTTTTTTGTCATTTTTTATTTGAACCTATCTACGTGACTTCACCCAAAGACCCAAAGAATATTGTCCCCAGTCCTGCCAAGTTCAGAAGTGGGCAGCATTGAGCCTCTCAAGATGGCTGCTTCTGAGTGTCCATGAACAAGGTCAGCAGTTTGCCAATGCAAAATAATGGATTACCTCTGCAAAGTCATGCCGATTTATGTACGTAGATTACACAACGTTGAAGACAACTACGAGCTCAAAGTGCATCTAAATGCCCGGTTGCAAATGTATGATGCAGAGCCTTTCTTCCTTGGAGTTATGTTGGAGAGGAGTCTGCCATTCCTTCAACAGCTTAAGGTATACAGAAAGTTGTGCTCACGGCATGGTCTTCCAGCACGGCTGGCCGCCTCAACCTTGGGCACTGTCACCCATACACTACGTAGGGCAGGTCTCGCTCTGCAGCAAAATAAGGGCCACCCCTATGCACTTGATTGGCACACAGACAATTGGCAGACATTCATCTGAAGGTCAGCATGGGAACAATCTCTGGTGCAATGACGACAGCCCCACTACCGTGGCTGCCAGTTCGTCATCAAGCAGCAGTAACCAAGATGCTGAACAAGGTGCATGCAGCACTGGAGTTACCTCTCCACGTTGATATTTTCAAGCCTCCATTTGTACCTCTGAAGTCCCGATAACCAGTTTGGGTGTCACCACAACCCCTACACCTGAGGATGCGTGATGTCCAGTCCCTCGGGCGCGGACTGGAGACACATCGGTCTGCGTAACGAGAACTTCATTGGTGACCCGTCTGTATAGGTGCGTAGCTTCCAACATCCTAAGGCATAAGGGGCTATCCATTTGGTACGTACGCAAAAATCTGTCAAAACTTGAACTCTCCCCCCTCCCTGTACGCACACGTACTTTTTACACCCCCCCTCCACCTGCGTATGTACGCTTGATGCACCCCCCCCCCTGAATCCTATAGAACGGTCGATGTTTAATCCACACAAAAACGATCAAGGATTAATAATAAAGTGTTTAAGCAAACTAGAGGCCGACCGAAATTCAGTTTCGGTTTCGGCGCCGAAAGTTGGCAAATGGCCTCTTTCGGCATACTTTCGGTTTCGGCCGAAAGTAAATTTTTACTTTCGGTCTGGTTTTGGTTTCAGCCGAAACTGATATTGAATTTTGGTCGTCATTCGTGAACTGAAGATCTATTTTTAGGATATAACGCTAATGCTCCGTCTATCACTCTGCCTATCGGCCGGTCAGTCGGTGCTAGGCAGAGGTCGCAATCGGGTACCCGATACCCGGCTACCCGTACCCGTTTGCGACCCTGGTGCGGCCGGGTACGGGTAGGCCGTGAGTCACTGGTGAGTAATCGTTAGGGTACGGGTACGGGTAGGGAACAGATACCCGTACCGTTAAACTTTCGTTTTTGGCTTCCATTTCGGCCGAAAGTAAATTTTGAACTTTCGGTCTGGTTTCTGACGAAACCAGAAATTCAGTTTCGGTCGGCCTCTAAAGCAAACAGTCCACCACCGGCTGCATTATTGTCGAGGCTTCACCCCCCCCTCCCCCCCTCCATGCATACGTACTAAATCAATGGCCCCTAAGAGGGTCCAGTAGAACTCCTCCCACTGACCAGAGGGTGGGTGCAGCCTTTTAACATTGATGGGTCCTACTTCGTGACAGCCCGCAGTGCGAATGTGGACAGCAGGAGACTGTGGCACGCAGCGTCTCTGGCCAATACAAAAACACGATAGGACTGCAAAGTATAGTAAAGGTAAAACATCACTGAAAAATATATATACAAATAATACTACGTATTTTTTTCTTGCAAAGTAAAGCTCACTGAGCTATTAGCTTTATTTCCCAAAGCGAACTGGTCACAAATGATAGCTTAAGGAAGTGGCTTATCACATGGACATTTATACTGGTAGGAACGAAGTGGACCAGACCACCAATAGATTAATGTGTCCGTCCATCCGACTGTCCGTCCGTCCGTCCGTGTATCAACATCGCCCCCTACTGCAAACACTTGGCATGACCCTACAAAAACCTTTAGACTCAGTGACGCTATCCTGGTAGCAACATCGCCCCCTACTGCAAACACTTAGGATGACACGTGTAACATTCCCTTATTCCCTGAGATAGCTTTTAATTAAAACTTTGAAATTAAATAAAACAAACTCACAGCGCCCTAAAGCCTACAGCTAGGCCTAAAGCCTAGAACTAGGCCTGAAACTCTCCCTTCGTATCGTACCCCCGCGTGTGTGAAAGGGAGTTATGTTTAACAATGTTACATTCCCTCATGTCTTTAAATAGAAACATTTAAATTTAAAGCTTTTACATAAATCATTAAAACATTTAAATTAAAAATTTAACTCACAGCGCCCTAAAGCCTACAGCTAGTCCTAAAGCCTAGAACTAGGCCTCAATCTCTCCCTTCGTATGGTCCGATTTGGTGTAGCAACATCGCCCCCTACTGCAAACACTTGGCAGGACCCTACAAAAACCTTTTGACTCAGTGGGGCTTTCCTGGCTTAACAAGTGTAATAATAAACTTCGCTTCAAATTTACTTTACTGAAACGCAGCACGTTTTTTTTTTAACACAGAGACAAGATACATTTATTAACACAGAGACAAGATACATTTAATCGCCTTATTTGTGCACGAAAAGCACGGCGCGAGGCCTAGTGCGGCAGGCTTCGCGAGGCCTAGTGCGGCAGGCTTTGCGAGGCCTATTGCAGAGAAGGCTTCGCGAGGCCTACTGCAGAGAAGGCTTCGCGAGGCCTACTGCAGGGAAGGCTTCGCGAGGCCTATTGCAGGGAAGGCTTCGCGAGGCCTACTGCAGGAGGCTTCGCGAGGCCTAGTGCAGAAGGCTTCGCGAGGCCTACTGCGACAGGCTTAGCGAGGCCGTCCCTCTGTCTGACAAGATGGCCGCCCGCTCCCCCTGCGATCCGTGAACTAAATGAACTAAACAAGATGGCCGCCCGCTCCCCCTGCGATCCGTGAACTAAATGAACTAAACAAGATGGCCGCCGCATCCGGCGCAGCCAATGACATCGCCTGTTGCAATCCTTTGCTCTGTGGGCGCGCGAGTCAGTGGGGAGGGGGGTGTTGACGTCATCGCTCTGTGGGCGCGCGAGTCAGTGGGGAGGGGGGTGTTGACGTCATTGCTCCGTGGGCTCGCGAGTCAGTGGGGAGGGGGGTGTTGACGTCATTGCTCTGTGGGCTCGCGAGTCAGTGGGGAGGGGGGTGTTGACGTCATTGCTCTGTGGGCGCGCGAGTCAGTGGGGAGGGGGGTGTGGACGTCATCGCTCACCCCCCATGCACAAATCATTTTCTTTTTAACTCCTCTATACCCGGTCGATATCCCTGTACCGGTATTAGTATTATTCCTACCAGCCCACCCCGCAGGGTCCTGTTAGCAGCAAAATAATATAAATGATCTAAACGAATGTTTCTACTAGGAGTAAATGCTCAGAACCTGCTCACAGCAAAAGCTGAGGCGTGTTTTGCGTTGAAGCTTTAAAGGACTCAGAATGAGTTACACCCCAATAAAGCTGGTTTCAAAAACTACATATTCAACAACCCGGGATATTTACACCTAGTACGCCTCCAAGCCATGCACCATCACCATAAGCACGGCGATGTGGGGTTTTTGCCCGCCCTCCCACAAACGATCTGTAATTGTTTAATATTAATGGTCGATATGGTGAGGACAAAGGCGTTTTGTGATTATTTTACAAGGACTGTTACAATCATTAAGTCGCAATAGTTGTAGAAGCAGTTGTGAACCAGACTTAATAGTCACTTCCTCCCACCATGAATAATCAGAAGATCAAAGTCAAAGGTGCCCCACAACACCGAAGTTAAACATATGACAAAAATGTAATGCCCTAAATTCATGGAATTACTAGTAATAATGATTATACAAATAGCATCCTTTATGCAACTGCATCCCACAATGCTGTATATTTCACAAATACAGGGACAAAGATGAATGTTTTTAGAGAATTAATGAATGTTCATGCATGTGGTGGGAAACTGGAGTACCTGGAGAAAATTCACACTTGCAAGGGGCAACACTCCATCCCATAGTGATAGGACAGTTAATATTAGTCAATGTTATGAATTCCACTGCTTCAAAATGTAATTGGTTATTTGTCTATCTCAAGCACAATTTGATTTGGAGCTGTCGATTCTGTATGAAAACTTCACTTGTAAATATAATTGATACAGATCTGATTACATCCTAAATCAATGTTTTTGTAACTTAACTTTACAATTTGGTTTTAACAGTGATTTATCTGAGCTAATTTTATGATTGGAAATGTTTTTAATTCAATATCAATTTATATTTATGCATTTTCTTTTCTGTAACACATTTCTTTTTGCACGAATTTATGTTTGCTTCACTGTTGTGGTTGTTTTATTTTATTGTGTTTGCCATTTTGGTGACCGAAGTCACTCTTGCAAATGAGACTCATTCTGGTCTCGTAAGTTCTCACCTGGTTAAACAAAATGCATTGGAAATGCAAAGCTGAACATTCCAAATGTGCAATGTTAACTTATGTTTCATCTTACCTAATGCTCCATTTGATCAAAAATCTAATTGACAACCATCATTTTAAAATTAAAAGACAACACAAAAGGCACAAAAAGATAAGAATTCTCTGAAAAGACAATTGGCCAGCAACACACTGCACTGCTGAAGGTGCAATAGATTGGAGTTAATAAGATGTGATTGGTCTTTTTGTAATGTGAGGGTACAAAAACTCTCATGATGGATTGATCAAGGTTTTTACAACAACTTGAGACAATAGAAGATGGTGGGGAATTCCACAGACAGGTCATGCGAGAAAAAAGATTTGAACAACATTGGGTTCAAAAATTCCGTGGGTATCGAGGTGCTCTAACTACTGCACCACCTTTCCCTGCTCCATAATTAGAATTGCTCAAAAATGCCCTCCAGGTGTGGGCAGGTTGTCCTGAGTTCCCACAGCACCACCCAGAACTGCTTGACCTTTTGTTGTCTTTTCACCAAAACAAGCTCCAGCAGGTATTCAGTCGCCTTCTTGCTGCCTTGCCATTGCTCCCTTTCTTTCGCTTCCTACACAGACACAGTCACAAAGCGTGTTGCTTAGAACAGAGCGATGTTCCAGGCATTTGGTACATTTTCAGACCCACTGTTTAGACCCACTGCCAGTCTACTCTGTGTGTGTTTCAGTTAAATGGCAAAGGTTTGACTTCGCTTGATGCTTGTGCATCGATAACACAATCTGTTGATGATGTTAACATTATCCAACTAAAGGTGTAAAGCTTTAACTTATTGATTCTGTCTTCTTGGTTCTTTCGGTAAAGTCACGTAGAAGGGAAGTAATAAAATAATAAAAATAAAACATAATATAATAATTCTCACGACATTTCGGCCACAACGCAAGCAGCCGTCCTCAGGTGAAGACCAGGTCTGTCGGGGAGACAGCGTCTGAATGAAACACCACCACGCTTGGAGCGTCTATTTAAGCTGGGTTGGAAGGGGGGAAAGTGCGCCTTGACAAAATCATTTGCATATCAAGAGGAATTTTGCATATTTATGGGAAATGCAGGAATGTGATTAGTACATTACAATTTTATACTATTTATTATTATACAATCTGCTATACACTATACACACACCGCTATACACCGCTATACACCGCTATACACTATACCATTGACCGTAAACGTGAACACAATCAGTTAAGATCCGGATCTTAACTGATTGTGTTCACGTTTACGGTGACTTTCAGACTGCAGTCCACTCACTGGCATGACCATATATCTTGTGTTCTCCGCAGGGAATGGATTCTTTGCTCCGCTGCAAGTCTCCTACTACCACTCTTCCATTGACATATTTCGTTGCTTCCTCTTAGTATCTTTCACTCGACGGTCAATGGTATAGTGTATAGCAGATTGTATAATAATAAATAGTATAAAATTGTAATGTTTAATACAATGTATAAGGCAATATATAGTATCATAATTGTATAGTGAATATACAGCAGTGTGATATACAGTAGGGTGGACAGAATAATACATAGTGTAATATTACACTATGTATTATTCTAAGGTATAGGATGGTATATAGTAATACAGTGTGTAATTTAATGTTGGGTTTATCTATGGCAGCATATAGTACGGGATAGACCCGTGTGATGTAAGGGAAAAAAGTTTAGCTGGAAGCATATTATATTTTTTGCGACATAGAATTGTAATGCATTACTTACTGTTAGTAGCTCAGCTTATTGAGAGTATATTTAGTATACTGATGATACTATGTAGTTTATACTTTAGTTTTTTACGTGGTTGTTTAGTTACTGCAGCTACATACTATTAACATTCCTTCCCTTTATTAATGCTACCCCTATCCCCTCCCTTTGATGCTGCTAATCCTGCATAATGCACGGGCATAATATGACTTTGAAAACCCCCCGCCCACCTACGCATTTCACAAGTAGTACTATTCACATTCCTGCATTTCCCATAAATATGCTAAATTCCTCTTGATATGCAAATTATTTTGTCAAGGCGCACTTCCCCCCTTCCAACCCAGCTTAAATAGACGCTCCAAGCGTGGTGGTGTTTCATTCAGACGCTGTCTCCCCGACAGACCTGGTCTTCACCTGAGGACGGCTGCTTGCGTTGTGGCCGAAACGTCGTGAGAATTATTTTATTATGTTTTATTTTTATTATTTTATTACTTCCCTTCTACGTGACTTTACCGAAAGAACCAAGAAGATGAATCCCTGCAGTCACGAAAGCTTTAAATCGAAATTTATTGATTCTGTTCGTCTTGTAAAGTGGGGGCACAAAAACTTTCAGCAAGATGACTCAATGTGAACATGAGTTTAGTACAAAGTTTTGCTGCTATTATGGACTCGTCTTGAAGGATGTTGGCCAAATTGATTAAAGAGTCACCATAAGGTTGCAGGCAGCTAGTGCCAAACGGCTTAACCTTGCATCTGGCCTCGTGGCCAATGCGCGTGCACCTCCCCATTGCTCCCAATAACGTTATCATGCGATGGTTTATCTCAGGACGTTACACATCATGTGCTGTGTGAGGTATTTTTATTCTCTAGATAGGAATGTGATGTTATTTTTTATATTGAAATACTTCCGAGGACAAAAGTTAGACATTTTCATAGAATACTTGGATCACCTACATGGAACATGTTAATGAGGGCCGTCGTATCTTCATGTTAAGGACAGACTGCACACCATCCTACTCTCTCGCACCTTGTAATTTAACATTTTCAATTTGATCTTGATCACCCTTCAATTACTACACCAGACCAGGGCCATACCTGCAGATTGATGTCAGTGAATATCTTTCGGCTCTGTAGTTGCGACAGCAGGGGTATCACGTTGGAGTGCAGTGCATCGATCAGCTCCAATTTGTGGGATTGGATTTTTTCTATCAGCGAAAAGTTGGTATACTTGTTCAGAAACAAAGTGGTCTTCTTGCAAAGCCTTTGGAAAAACACTGCAGTAAAAAGAGACAAAGTCAATGCTGTTTCAGCCTTAGAGGTGGACAAGAGGAGGTTGGAGTGCTTTTGGAAAACTGAACTTGATCATGAAAAGTAGCACTCATTTTCCTGAAGAATAACAATTTAATTAATTGTACATTACCTGACATGGCATGGATAATATACATGGAGGTTGACAAGGAATAAGGAACAAACACTGGAAAATGTCCAAAGAAAAATGGAAAAGTGCACATTTGGAATTAGAGTGATAGACAGAAAGTGGCACACATGTATGCATGTATGTTGAACTTCTTTCGGACCATAAGTAGCCAATCATTGAAAATGTGATGTCTTTGACTGCTAAGAAAATTAATTGGGCTTTGTTGGGACAGGTCGCTAGGAGGATTGGGAGCCCGGTGGTGGAGACGAGTGATGGATTGGCAGACAGAGGAGGGTATACACCGAAGGGTGTGCACACCGTCGAGTTGGAAGAGTTAAATTGGCTAAGGTTCTGGAGCTATATGGATTGTAAAAAAATACTATGTGGATTAACAGCGGCTTGGGGATGCCTTCATTCAGCAGTGGATAGAATATAGCTGATGATGCCTCATAGAAATCGATTACAGGGCTATAGTAGCAGGGTTAAAACTGTCAACTCATTGCAACCCGACTCCTTCGTGAGTGTGCTGACCACTTGGTCACCCAGTGTTCATATTGGCAGTTCTTTACATAAAAAAGCAAGAAAGCTTTGAAATGTAGTAATTTCTCACCAAGAGAGCCCAGCCACTGCGTGACTTCAGGATACTCGTCCTGCACGGCTTGCAGAGCAAACAGCAGCTGGAGGCAGTCGTCATTGCCTCTGTATATGAAGTAGTTGAGCAGTGCCTCTGCAGACTTCTCATCGGCATCCATGCCCTTGGTTTGAGCGAAGATCCTATTAGGAAGAATTCGTCCTTGACTCATCAGCTGCAGCAGCAGATGTCGGGGGTCTCTAGCGACCCACAACTTCAGATCCAACTTTTTCTCTTCAATGGACCGTACAGACTCACCTGTGACAGAGTTTTGAATGCATTTAGATTTCTCTTTTCAAATGCATTGTATTTTAGTTTTACTATCCTGCTATTCCAAAATGTGCCAACAGAATAAAGGAACACGCAACATATGTTAATTACGGCATTCAACCATTTTTAAAATTAACATTGGAATGTTGTACAGTACCTGTGCATATGCAGGATGTATTATTAATGTGGGTCATACCGTGCTTCTGAAACCAGCTCCTTAGTGGCTCGTAGTTCCTCTTCACATGGTAGAGAACTGTCCACAGTTCCCACAACGCCGTCTCTTCTTGATTAAAGAAGTGATCTAGTAGGACCTCCACACATTCCTCCCAATGTTTGTTTTTGGCTGCTTGGTAAACTTCGTGTGGAATAGAATGTGAGTCGTCAACATATTTCAGGAAGTGCGATATATCCGCTCCAATCCATTCCTTGAAATTCTCCTTGTTTTCTTTGATGAGTTTCAATGTGTCACTCTGATGGAGGTCATGAATTAGAGAACAAGGGAGTTACGTTTTTTTTCTATGTGCAATGGATCCCAAAGCATATTTCATCCTAAGCATAGATACTAAACAAATGAAGAGTATGTTCAATGTGCATGCAAACTGCATCTAGTTTACCTGAACTCCATTGGACACCACATCAACACGTGGCACACTGATTCCATTGCTCTTTGTTTTGGTACTACCTGTGAATACATATAATAGTACTAGCTTACCATTGATTCAAGTGGACAGTTGGTGTGGTTAAATAGTATTTTCTCATTTTATAGCAGCAAATTACATTATTAGAACCGAATAATAATGATGCTAGACACAGAATGTAAGACACTGAGATGAGAGTGAAGGAGGACATTTACATTACAAACTTGATAACATACTCTACAGACATGAACAGGAATTGAGGTTGAACAATTGCAGTAAAGATCAATATGTCTTCATCATGCTACCTCGCATCCCCAGTACATTCTACATTCTGCCAGATCATGCAGTTGCTGTACAATTGTTACCTGACCTCAAGATCTGCTCACTATCTACTCTTAGGTCTCCCCCTTTGTTGTTGCACTTCTGGAGACCACTCCAATGCCTGTCTCAACGATTGGCCATGACCCATTGTGTACACACGTCCCACCCAGCACAAACGTATTTAACGATATCTAAACTGCTTACCGGTCATGTTCTCTTCCGAACTTATGCATTGCTTATGCTATCTTGTCATTACATTTCTAGAATAATTTTCATACATTTGTGATCAAATGCCAACATCATCTTATTTTCAAACTAGAAGTAATGTTTGTCGTCACTATCATGGTGTGGTTGCTGGAACACGGCATCATATGGTAACTGCTCCTTTTCCATTTTGTTCAGGTTCTATTGGTCTCTGAGTCTCATCTGCCTCGAGTAACCCACATTACCAAGGCTCCCAATGCCCTGTTGTGGACGCTATTGTCTCTTGTGATCATTGTCTGTATGTTAGGACTATACCAAATGTCCCACACTCATGAAATCGATATCTGTAGCCATCACTTCCAGAAAGACTCATGACGTTGTCCATCTTCCACAACAAGGACAGGGAATTGTTTTTCTGGAGAGTAGAGCATTCTCAACGAACAAGGGAACCTCACCTCTAGACAGTTACAGCAAGTTTGTGCTAAACAGAAGCAAAACAGAACTAAAATAAATGTGTAGCTAAGCACTGTCTCAACAGGTTAAAAGCTTGGCTGTGTCGGGAGGTGGCAGGTTTAATGACACATTTATATATTTATGCGATCTAACACTAAAACACATCTATTATGGAGGTTAATATTTACTCAATAATATACTAGCCTGCAGTAGGATAGCATTATATGGTCACTAACGCTTGAAACTAAGTGTTAAATTTGGTATAACAGTTTTTGTTGAATATTACACCGGATTTACACATGTATATACTTTCAAGCCGCACTTAACTTATTAGCTCAAATATGTATTATGTACATTTTCTCAATCTCAGAGAGCCCATCAGTTATTTTAGCAAATAAAATAAATAGTTTAGATAACACTGCCACGTTCTTAAAGTAAACTTTGTGGCATTGCTCCATTATTCAACCAAATAATCAAAACTGCCGAGGATCTATGGATAACCAAACATCCACAAACAGTACTGTACTGCATAATACGTATAATGTTGTGGGTTTATCCTTCAACACACCGGTGTGCTGAACTTGTTACGAATTGGCATGTTTTGTTTACGTGACAAACCTTACTAAATTGGCTGTATCAGGTGGTGGTGGTAATAAAATAATAAAAATAAAACATAATAAAATCAAATAATTCTCACGACGTTTCGGCTACAACGCAAGCAGCCGTCTTCAGGTGAAGCCTTCACCTGAAGACGGCTGCTTGCGTTGTAGCCGAATTATTTGATTTTATTATGTTTTATTTTTATTATTTTATTACTTCCCTTCTACGTGACTTTACCGAAAGAACCAAGAAGATGAATCCTTGCAGTCACGAAAGCTTTAAATCGAAATTTAAAGGTGGTGGGTTTAACAGCACATTTATATTTACGTGATCTAACCCAAAAACCTCTTATGGTCATTATCTATATATATAAAATCGTGCATGTCTGTCTGTCTGTGTATGTGTGTGTGGATTTCGGACCATACGCACTTTCATTGGACGGCGGTTGCCCCTGGCAACAGCTAACGACGCCTTCGCCGCTTTCATTGGACGGCGGTTGCCCCTGGCAACGAGTAGCAACTTTTCGCCGCGGGGTGGACGCCATTTTTAATAGCGCGGGGGGGGGGGGGGGGGCCGGCACCCGTACCCAGCGTTCGCCGGGTGGGAAAATCAGGCAAGGCGGGAGGCTCTGCACGGTGCTAGGCCTCGACACCCAACACGCCACTCTGAGGTAAATTCATACAAATTTCACGTCCTCTACAGAGTGGCGAGGGAGGCAGAGTGGCGAGGGAGGGAGAGTGGCGAGGGAGGGACTCAGCCTCAAAACGAGTAACTGGTGTGGCGTATCAACATCGCCACTGGGGAGACAAAGGCGGCCGGGCGTGGTGGATACAAGTCCCGGGCAAAGCCGGGTCATGACTATGTGTGTATGTGTTTATGTGTATGTCTGTGTGTCTGTATGTATGTGTGTATGTATGTGTCTGTATGTGTTTGTGTGTATGTATGTGTGTGTCTGTATGTATGTGTGTGTGTATTGTGTGTCCGGCAAAACAACCTCCTACCTCCTCGCGGTGCCGGACGGGCAACACTGTCGTGGGCAGTGCTGTGGGGGGAGGGCCAATGCCCATTGGCCTCTCCCCTCATGGCGTCTGTGACCACCACAGTGGCTAAACGGGGGCTCTGGACGGGTGTGAGGGGCTGGTAACCCCTCCACCTTCAATTCATTACCACTAAACCACGAATTAAACATAAACCTGTAACAAATAAGCTTGTGCCGGAGGCCCCGGGGGGTCAGGCTTTTATGACGTCTCCTGGCCAAACCCCATTTGGCGGAGCCAGGAGATTGAATTTTCACCCTCGGGGCTCCTCCAGAAACAACAAAAAACCATTGCGGATGGCCACGTGGAATGTTCGAACGCTCACTGCGGAGGAGAGGCTGCCACTCCTCTGTCGGGAGCTGGACCGGTACCGCCTGGATCTCTGTGGCATTCAGGAGGTCCGGTGGACCGGTTCTGGCTCCTGCCACCATGAGGGGTGGACAGTCCTCTACTCGGGGCAGGAGACTGCCAAACAACAGGGTGTGGCTCTTCTTCTGAACAAAAGAATGAAGGGGGCGTGGGAGCGTGGCGGTGAGGTGTGGGAAGCTGTAAGCCCCAGGATACTTTGGGCTCGCCTTCCCATCAACCAGAGGCGAGGAGTGGTGGTCGTGGTTACTTATGCCCCCACCGAAGACGAACATCCGTGGAGGGATGCAAGCAAAGCCGATGAGTCAGACGCTTTCTATGACCTCCTGTCACAGGTGCTGGCTAAAGTGGCCACTCGGGACAGAGTCATCTTGTTGGGTGACTTCAATGCCCGAGTTGGTCATGATGCTGACACCTGGTCTGGAGTGATTGGAAGGCATGGGCCAGATCAGCTCAATAATAACGGTAGGAGGCTGCTAGATTTTTGTGCAGCCCATGGGCTTGTAATTACCAACACGCTCTTCCGGCATCGGCGCATCCACACAACATCATGGATACATGCCGGGTCCAAGCAAGAACATCTGCTGGACTACATAGTGACGGACCAGCGGATGCGAACCCATGTCCTTGACACCAGGACCTACCGTGGAGCTGATCTGTCCTCTGACCATCGACTAGTCATCTGTAAGATGCGCCTGCCTTTCTTCCACTCCGGTGGTGGGTGTACACCCAGGATCCCATTCCAACCAAAAGTGGCCTGGTCTCAGTTAGCTGATGAAAGTTGCAAGCGAGAATTTCATCATCGCTTGCAGCTGGGGTTGGCATCGTCCCCCACTCCACCTGATGTCGAGGGTAAATGGGCGAGGTTTAGGACTGTGACTCATGCAGCTGCAATGGCTGCTTTGGGTACGCGGTCCAGACCTCCCCAGAAACCCTGGCTGACAGAGGAGGTGTTCAGGTTAATTGAGAAAAAGCGACAGGCCCACTCTCATCGCCTACAGCATCCCACGTCAGAGAATGAGGAGGTTTACCGCAGCCTTCGCTCGGAAGTTCGGAGAGCCGTAAGGCGTTGTAAGGATGGGTGGTGGTCGCGGGTTGCTGAGGAGATGGAGTCTGCCTCAGTGGCCCGTGATCACAAATCACTATTTAACTCCATCAAAAAAGTAACCTGCAGCGCCACACCTATTACCATCATTAGAGGAAAAAACGGTGATCCAATCTCCGACCCCCAGGAACAGGTTTGCAGATTTGCTGAGCATTTCTGTGAGGTCCTGGGGGAGGGAAATTCTCTCAGCCACGAAAACATCATGGCACAAAGTGGGGATAACCCTGCTGAGGCTGCGGTGCCTCAAATATTGGAAGAGGTCACCCCCTGTGAGTGGCTGGCTGAGGTTCCAGCTGTTGAGGAAGTACTGAGGGCGATCCGGAGTCTGAGACCAGGGAAGGCACCGGGCAGAGATGATCTCCCAAGCGAAATGCTGAGGGAGGGTGGCGTTTGTGCACAGACTGCCCTATATGACATCATAACAACAGTCTGGACTACTGGACGGGTTCCGCAGGACTGGAAGGATGCCCTGGTGGTCCCCCTCTTTAAGAAGGGGGACCGCACAGACTGTAACAACTACAGGGGCATCTCACTCCTCAGTGTGCCGGGTAAGGTCCTGGCAAGGATTATTCAACATCGCCTTGCTAGGCACGCTGAGGAGGGGCTTGCGGAGCCCCAATGCGGTTTCAGGAAAGGGCGGTCCTGCACAGATGCCATATTTTCTGTCCGTCTGCTACAGCAGAGGTGTAGGGAATTCCAAAAAGACCTACATCTCTGCTTTATTGACCTGGTCAAGGCCTATGATACCATCAGTAGGACTGGACTCTGGGTTGTTCTTCGTGCTTTCGGAGTCCCTGACCCTCTGCTCACGATCATTAAGGACCTTCATGATGGTGAGCGGGCCCGGGTAAAACTACGTGGCCGGGAGTCGGAGCCTTTCCCTGTACACCTTGGGGTGCGACAGGGATGTCCTCTGGCTCCCACATTATTTAACATCTATTTTGACCGCGTAGTTCGTGAAGCCTTCAATAGCTGTACCGGGGGAATTTCCGTTTGGTACAGATATAATGGGAGGCTGATCGACGCCCGGGTGCGATCAAGGGATGGCTCCCTATTGGTCAACCACGTTATGTATGCCGATGATTTGGTAATAGCTGCTCATTCAGAAGAGGAGTTGGAGGCGCTGCTGCTGAGACTGGAGCGTGCCACTAAGAGGTGGGGCCTTACCATCAGTCCCACCAAAACCAAGCACCTGCCTGGGTATTTTGTACCATCGGACACTCCACCCCCACAACTCCCAATTGGTGATGGGGCAGTTGTGGAGAGAGTGGAGAGTTTCCCATACCTGGGCAGTGTGCTTATGACCGGCTCCAGTCTATCAGCAGAGGTCTCACTCCGAATCAGTCGAGCGGCAATATCTTTTCATCGGTTGCGTAACGCTGTGTGGAAGCTACCTGGTCTGTCGCTCCGCACGAAGCTTCAGGTCTTCTCGGCCACGGTCATTCCCTCCCTTCTCTACGCTTGCGAGACGTGGACCCCCCTGGTGGAGCATCTTCGCCGGTTGGAAACATTTAGGCTGGCCTGCCTACGATCCATCCTGGGTTTAACCAGGCTGGATTGTGTGAGGAGCTCACAAATCCTTGAAAGATCTGGGCAAAGTCCCATCAGTGAGCTCCTCCGGCAGGCAAGGCTGCGTTGGCTGGGTCATGTAGCCCGCATGCCCAGCCACCGCATGCCTAAACAGCTTTTGTTCGGCCGGATCGAGGGGGCTAGACGGGCGCGGCACGGGCTGGAGAAGAGATGGAGTGATGTGGTACAGGAGGACGTGGAGCTGAGTGGACTTGCCGATGACTGGTACCAGCGGTGTCAAGATCGGCCTCAGTGGAGGAGGCTCGTGAAGGACGCTACTGGGCAGTTGGAGGCAGTCGCCCTCCAACAACAACGGAGGGCGGAGGAGCGACGCTCACAACAACGAGCGGAGCGCCGGGTGGCTAAAGCACAGCAAGTTGGCACAGTAGGGGGCACAGGTGGTGCATCAGCCAGTCATCTCGGTCATCTCGGTCAGTCGACCAGTGGCACCTGGGTCTGCCCCGTGACCTCCTGCCAGCGGGCTTTCGACACTTCACGTGGCCTCAAGGTGCACTTGGCCTGGCACAAGCATCGTGGTGACGTCACCGCCACTTAGTGGCGAATGGCGGTTGTTGTTGTTGTTGTTGTGTATTGTGTATGTGTTTGTGTGTATGTATGTGTGTGTTTGTATGTATGTGTATGTCTGTGTGTATGCATGTGTGTGTATGTGTGTGTATGTGTTTGTGTGTATGTGTATGTGCGTGTATGTATGTGTGTGTATGTGTGTGTCTGCAGCAAGCGCGTGTATGTGTACCTATGGACGTGTAGGGGGAACGGTAGTGTAGTGCTTAGCGTGCTGCCTGTGTCTGTGTGTCTGTGTGTCTGTGTGTGTGTGTCTGTGTGTGTGTGTCTGTCTGTGTGTCTGTGTGTGTGTGTCTGTGTGTGTGTCTGTGTGTGTGTGTCTGTGTGTGTGTCTGTGTGTGTGCGCGTGTGTTGTGTAGGGGGAACGGTAGTGTAGTGCTTAGCGTGCTGCCTGTGTCTGTGTGTCTGTGTGTGTGTCTGTGTGTGTGTGTCTGTCTGTGTGTCTGTGTGTGTGTGTCTGTGTGTGTGTCTGTGTGTGTGCGCGTGTGTTGTGTAGGGGGAACGGTAGTGTAGTGCTTAGCGTGCTGCCTGTGTGTGTGTGTCTGTGTGTGTGTCTGTGTGTGTGCGTGTGTGGTGTGTGGGGAGCGGTAGTGTAGTGGTTAGCGTGCTGTCTGTGTGTCTGTGTGTGTGTGTCTGTCTGTGTGTCTGTGTGTGTGTGTCTGTGTGTGTGTCTGTGTGTGTGCGCGTGTGTTGTGTAGGGGGAACGGTAGTGTAGTGCTTAGCGTGCTGCCTGTGTGTGTGTCTGTGTGTGTGTGTCTGTGTGTCTGTGTGTGTGTGTCTGTGTGTGTGTCTGTGTGTGTGTGTGTGGTGTGTGGGGAGCGGTAGTGTAGTGGTTAGCGTGCTGTCTGTGTCTGTGTGTGTGTGTCTGTGTGTGTGTCTGTGTGTGTGCGTGTGTGGTGTGTGGGGAGCGGTAGTGTAGTGGTTAGCGTGCTGTCTGTGTGTCTGTGTGTGTGTGTCTGTGTGTGTGTGTCTGTGTGTGTGTCTGTGTGTGTGTCTGTCTGTGTGTCTGTGTGTGTGTGTCTGTGTGTGTGCGTGTGTGTGTCTGTGTGTGTGCGTGTGTGGTGTGTAGGGGGAACGGTAGTGTAGTGCTTAGCGTGCTGCCTGTGTGTGTGTCTGTGTGTTTGTGTCTGTGTGTGTGTGTCTGTGTGTGTGTCTGTGTGTGTGTCTGTGTGTGTGCGTGTGTGGGGAGCCGTAGTGTAGTGGTTAGCGTGCTGTCTGTGTGTATGTGTGTATGTATGTGTCTGTATGTGTTTGTGTGTATGTATGTGTGTGTCTGTATGTATGTGTGTGTGTATTGTGTATGTGTTTGTGTGTATGTATGTGTGTGTTTGTATGTATGTGTATGTCTGTGTGTATGCATGTGTGTGTATGTGTTTGTGTGTATGTGCGTGTATGTATGTGTGTGTATGTGTGTGTCTGCAGCAAGCGCGTGTATGTGTACCTATGGACGCGCGCGCGTGTGTTGTGTAGGGGGAACGGTAGTGTAGTGCTTAGCGTGCTGCCTGTGTCTGTGTGTCTGTGTGTGTGTGTCTGTGTGTGTGTGTCTGTCTGTGTGTCTGTGTGTGTGTGTCTGTGTGTGTGTCTGTGTGTGTGCGCGTGTGTTGTGTAGGGGGAACGGTAGTGTAGTGCTTAGCGTGCTGCCTGTGTCTGTGTGTCTGTGTGTGTGTGTCTGTGTGTGTGTGTCTGTGTGTGTCTGTCTGTGTGTCTGTGTGTGTGTGTGTCTGTGTGTGTGCGCGTGTGTTGTGTAGGGGGAACGGTAGTGTAGTGCTTAGCGTGCTGCCTGTGTCTGTGTGTCTGTGTGTGTGTGTCTGTGTGTGTGTGTCTGTCTGTGTGTCTGTGTGTGTGTGTCTGTGTGTGTGTCTGTGTGTGTGCGCGTGTGTTGTGTAGGGGGAACGGTAGTGTAGTGCTTAGCGTGCTGCCTGTGTGTGTGTGTGTGTCTGTGTGTGTGTCTGTGTGTGTGCGTGTGTGGTGTGTGGGGAGCGGTAGTGTAGTGGTTAGCGTGCTGTCTGTGTGTCTGTGTGTGTGTGTCTGTGTGTGTGTGTCTGTGTGTCTGTGTGTGTGTCTGTGTGTGTGTGTCTGTCTGTGTGTCTGTGTGTGTGTGTCTGTGTGTGTGCGCGTGTGTTGTGTAGGGGGAACGGTAGTGTAGTGCTTAGCGTGCTGCCTGTGTCTGTGTGTGTGTGTCTGTGTGTGTGTGTGTCTGTGTGTGTGCGTGTGTGGTGTGTCCGGCAAAACAACCTCCTACCTCCTCGCGGTGCCGGACGGGCAACACTGTCGTGGGCAGTGCTGTGGGGGGAGGGCCAATGCCCATTGGCCTCTCCCCTCATGGCGTCTGTGACCACCACAGTGGCTAAACGGGGGCTCTGGACGGGTGTGAGGGGCTGGTAACCCCTCCACCTTCAATTCATTACCACTAAACCACGAATTAAACATAAATCTGTAACAAATAAGCTTGTGCCGGAGGCCCCGGGGGGTCAGGCTTTTATGACGTCTCCTGGCCAAACCCCATTTGGCGGAGCCAGGAGATTGAATTTTCACCCTCGGGGCTCCTCCAGAAACAACAAAAAACCATTGCGGATGGCCACGTGGAATGTTCGAACGCTCACTGCGGAGGAGAGGCTGCCACTCCTCTGTCGGGAGCTGGACCGGTACCGCCTGGATCTCTGTGGCATTCAGGAGGTCCGGTGGACCGGTTCTGGCTCCTGCCACCATGAGGGGTGGACAGTCCTCTACTCGGGGCAGGAGACTGCCAAACAACAGGGTGTGGCTCTTCTTCTGAACAAAAGAATGAAGGGGGCGTGGGAGCGTGGCGGTGAGGTGTGGGAAGCTGTAAGCCCCAGGATACTTTGGGCTCGCCTTCCCATCAACCAGAGGCGAGGAGTGGTGGTCGTGGTTACTTATGCCCCCACCGAAGACGAACATCCGTGGAGGGATGCAAGCAAAGCCGATGAGTCAGACGCTTTCTATGACCTCCTGTCACAGGTGCTGGCTAAAGTGGCCACTCGGGACAGAGTCATCTTGTTGGGTGACTTCAATGCCCGAGTTGGTCATGATGCTGACACCTGGTCTGGAGTGATTGGAAGGCATGGGCCAGATCAGCTCAATAATAACGGTAGGAGGCTGCTAGATTTTTGTGCAGCCCATGGGCTTGTAATTACCAACACGCTCTTCCGGCATCGGCGCATCCACACAACATCATGGATACATGCCGGGTCCAAGCAAGAACATCTGCTGGACTACATAGTGACGGACCAGCGGATGCGAACCCATGTCCTTGACACCAGGACCTACCGTGGAGCTGATCTGTCCTCTGACCATCGACTAGTCATCTGTAAGATGCGCCTGCCTTTCTTCCACTCCGGTGGTGGGTGTACACCCAGGATCCCATTCCAACCAAAAGTGGCCTGGTCTCAGTTAGCTGATGAAAGTTGCAAGCGAGAATTTCATCATCGCTTGCAGCTGGGGTTGGCATCGTCCCCCACTCCACCTGATGTCGAGGGTAAATGGGCGAGGTTTAGGACTGTGACTCATGCAGCTGCAATGGCTGCTTTGGGTACGCGGTCCAGACCTCCCCAGAAACCCTGGCTGACAGAGGAGGTGTTCAGGTTAATTGAGAAAAAGCGACAGGCCCACTCTCATCGCCTACAGCATCCCACGTCAGAGAATGAGGAGGTTTACCGCAGCCTTCGCTCGGAAGTTCGGAGAGCCGTAAGGCGTTGTAAGGATGGGTGGTGGTCGCGGGTTGCTGAGGAGATGGAGTCTGCCTCAGTGGCCCGTGATCACAAATCACTATTTAACTCCATCAAAAAAGTAACCTGCAGCGCCACACCTATTACCATCATTAGAGGAAAAAACGGTGATCCAATCTCCGACCCCCAGGAACAGGTTTGCAGATTTGCTGAGCATTTCTGTGAGGTCCTGGGGGAGGGAAATTCTCTCAGCCAGGAAAACATCATGGCACAAAGTGGGGATAACCCTGCTGAGGCTGCGGTGCCTCAAATATTGGAAGAGGTCACCCCCTGTGAGTGGCTGGCTGAGGTTCCAGCTGTTGAGGAAGTACTGAGGGCGATCCGGAGTCTGAGACCAGGGAAGGCACCGGGCAGAGATGATCTCCCAAGCGAAATGCTGAGGGAGGGTGGCGTTTGTGCACAGACTGCCCTATATGACATCATAACAACAGTCTGGACCACTGGACGGGTTCCGCAGGACTGGAAGGATGCCCTGGTGGTCCCCCTCTTTAAGAAGGGGGACCGCACAGACTGTAACAACTACAGGGGCATCTCACTCCTCAGTGTGCCGGGTAAGGTCCTGGCAAGGATTATTCAACATCGCCTTGCTAGGCACGCTGAGGAGGGGCTTGCGGAGCCCCAATGCGGTTTCAGGAAAGGGCGGTCCTGCACAGATGCCATATTTTCTGTCCGTCTGCTACAGCAGAGGTGTAGGGAATTCCAAAAAGACCTACATCTCTGCTTTATTGACCTGGTCAAGGCCTATGATACCATCAGTAGGACTGGACTCTGGGTTGTTCTTCGTGCTTTCGGAGTCCCTGACCCTCTGCTCACGATCATTAAGGACCTTCATGATGGTGAGCGGGCCCGGGTAAAACTACGTGGCCGGGAGTCGGAGCCTTTCCCTGTACACCTTGGGGTGCGACAGGGATGTCCTCTGGCTCCCACATTATTTAACATCTATTTTGACCGCGTAGTTCGTGAAGCCTTCAATAGCTGTACCGGGGGAATTTCCGTTTGGTACAGATATAATGGGAGGCTGATCGACGCCCGGGTGCGATCAAGGGATGGCTCCCTATTGGTCAACCACGTTATGTATGCCGATGATTTGGTAATAGCTGCTCATTCAGAAGAGGAGTTGGAGGCGCTGCTGCTGAGACTGGAGCGTGCCACTAAGAGGTGGGGCCTTACCATCAGCCCCACCAAAACCAAGCACCTGCCTGGGTATTTTGTACCATCGGACACTCCACCCCCACAACTCCCAATTGGTGATGGGGCAGTTGTGGAGAGAGTGGAGAGTTTCCCATACCTGGGCAGTGTGCTTATGACCGGCTCCAGTCTATCAGCAGAGGTCTCACTCCGAATCAGTCGAGCGGCAATATCTTTTCATCGGTTGCGTAACGCTGTGTGGAAGCTACCTGGTCTGTCGCTCCGCACGAAGCTTCAGGTCTTCTCGGCCACGGTCATTCCCTCCCTTCTCTACGCTTGCGAGACGTGGACCCCCCTGGTGGAGCATCTTCGCCGGTTGGAAACATTTAGGCTGGCCTGCCTACGATCCATCCTGGGTTTAACCAGGCTGGATTGTGTGAGGAGCTCACAAATCCTTGAAAGATCTGGGCAAAGTCCCATCAGTGAGCTCCTCCGGCAGGCAAGGCTGCGTTGGCTGGGTCATGTAGCCCGCATGCCCAGCCACCGCATGCCTAAACAGCTTTTGTTCGGCCGGATCGAGGGGGCTAGACGGGCGCGGCACGGGCTGGAGAAGAGATGGAGTGATGTGGTACAGGAGGACGTGGAGCTGAGTGGACTTGCCGATGACTGGTACCAGCGGTGTCAAGATCGGCCTCAGTGGAGGAGGCTCGTGAAGGACGCTACTGGGCAGTTGGAGGCAGTCGCCCTCCAACAACAACGGAGGGCGGAGGAGCGACGCTCACAACAACGAGCGGAGCGCCGGGTGGCTAAAGCACAGCAAGTTGGCACAGTAGGGGGCACAGGTGGTGCATCAGCCAGTCATCTCGGTCATCTCGGTCAGTCGACCAGTGGCACCTGGGTCTGCCCCGTGACCTCCTGCCAGCGGGCTTTCGACACTTCACGTGGCCTCAAGGTGCACTTGGCCTGGCACAAGCATCGTGGTGACGTCACCGCCACTTAGTGGCGAATGGCGGTTGTTGTTGTTGTTGTGTGTGGTGTGTAGGGGGAACGGTAGTGTAGTGCTTAGCGTGCTGCCTGTGTGTGTGTGTCTGTGTATCTGTGTGTGTGTGTCTGTGTGTGTGTGTGTCTGTCTGTGTGTCTGTGTGTGTGTGTCTGTGTGTGTGTCTGTGTGTGTGCGCGTGTGTTGTGTAGGGGGAACGGTAGTGTAGTGCTTAGCGTGCTGCCTGTGTGTGTGTGTGTGTCTGTGTGTGTGTCTGTGTGTGTGCGTGTGTGGTGTGTGGGGAGCGGTAGTGTAGTGGTTAGCGTGCTGTCTGTGTGTGTGTGTCTGTCTGTGTGTCTGTGTGTGTGTGTGTCTGTGTGTGTGTCTGTGTGTGTGCGCGTGTGTTGTGTAGGGGGAACGGTAGTGTAGTGCTTAGCATGTGTCTGTGTGTGTGTCTGTGTGTGTGCGTGTGTGGTGTGTGGAGAGCGGAAGTGTAGTGGTTAGCGTGCTGTCTGTGTGTCTGTGTGTGTGTGTCTGTGTGTGTGTGTCTGTGTGTCTGTGTGTGTGTCTGTGTGTGTGTGTCTGTCTGTGTGTCTGTGTGTGTGTGTCTGTGTGTGTGCGCGTGTGTTGTGTAGGGGGAACGGTAGTGTAGTGCTTAGCGTGCTGCCTGTGTCTGTGTGTGTGTGTCTGTGTGTGTGTGTGTCTGTGTGTGTGCGTGTGTGGTGTGTAGGGGGAACGGTAGTGTAGTGCTTAGCGTGCTGCCTGTGTGTGTGTGTCTGTGTATCTGTGTGTGTGTGTCTGTGTGTGTGTGTCTGTGTGTGTGTGTCTGTGTGTGTGTGTGTCTGTGTGTCTGTGTGTGTGTGTCTGTGTGTGTGTGTCTCTGTGTGTGTCTGTGTGTGTGTGTCTGTGTGTGTGTCTGTGTGTGTGCGTGTGTGGTGTGTAGGGGGAACGGTAGTGTAGTGCTTAGCGTGCTGCCTGTGTGTGTGTCTGTGTGTGTGTGTGTCTGTGTGTGTGTGTCTGTGTGTGTGTCTGTGTGTGTGTGTCTGTGTGTGTGCGTGTGTGGTGTGTGGGGAGCGGTAGTGTAGTGGTTAGCGTGCTGTCTGTGTGTCTGTGTGTCTGTCTGTGTCTGTCTGTGTGTGTCTGCGTGTGTCTGTGTGTGTGTCTGTGCGTCTGTGTGTGTGAGGAGCGGTGGGTGTAGTGGTTAACGCTACGCTGCGCTACCAACCCGGCGAACCGAGTTCGATTCCCGCTCATGGCCACCACCGGTCAAGATTATTTGAACCTCCCATAGGTCGACTCAGCCTCAAACGAGTAACTGGTGTGGCGTATTAACATCGCCACTGGGGAGACAAAGGCGGCCGGCCGTGGTGGATACAAGTCCCGGGCGAAGCCGGGTAGTACAGCTAGTGCCTATTTAAAAAGCTGTGTAAGGTGACATTGTGAGTATAACTTCTAGGATCTTGTCTTGATGATGTTTGCTATTTTTAATTAAGTTAATCGAATTGATAAGTTTGGTCTTAAGGATTGTTCTGCAACTCATTAGTGAGGTTAATCAATAATGATTGGCGTATTAATCGCGAGTACACGAGTCTTTACGACACAGATTTGGTGATATTATTCCGTGGCCTAACACAATTCAATTATGAATCATAATGTTTGCTGCGAAAAGCTATGTGTTAAGATTACAGGGTTGCTGTGGCAGAGTTACGACTGTCCACTTGTACTCCAAATGTTTATATTTCCAAAAGTTCACATGAAAGAGGTATAAGGCATACTCTTTGGTTCTTTCGGTAAGAACCAAAGAGTATGGATTCCTGCAGTCACGAAAGCTTCAAATCAAGGTATAAGGCATTTTATATAAAATAATTTCTTACCAAGAGAGCTCAGGAACTGTTTGACTTCAGGATACTCATATTGCACGGCTTGCAGAGAAATCAGCAGCTGGAGGCAATCATCATTGCCTCTCTTGATGAAGTAGTCGAGCAGTAGCTCTGCACACTTCTCGCTGCCATTCATGTCCATGGCTTTAGTGAAGCGTTCATTAGGGATACATTTTTGTCTCTTCAGATGCTGTAGGAGAGGCTGTGGGTTCTTACCGATCCACAACTTCAGAGCTGACTTATTCTCTCGAACGCACTGCATTGCATCGCCTGTGATTAACAGCTTTGAATAAATGTCACGGGTATTTTTTCAATTGCTATTCACTTTTACCACAATTGTGCTAAAAGAATAAAGAGGCGAAGCAGAGATGGGTTTATAATTGTGCTCAAGCATTATGGCGTTTAACATTAAGTTGTTCAGTCACACGCCACATGGTGTGTGCCATCTTGTTTTGCGGCACGGAACATAACACCGATTAATTATTTGCAAGGGCAATCACATGCTGCAAAGCTGTACAGCATACAAGCATATGAATTCATTTTATTCCTTGCTTATTGTAACAAAATAAATGCAAAATAAATTCACTGCCAGTACACAACTCTTGTTGTAATTAACGTGGGTCATACCTTGGTGCTGAAGCCACCTCCACAGCTGCAAATAGTGCTTCCTCACAAAGTAGAGTGCTTCCCACAGTATCTTACAGTCTGGCTCTCCTTTGTTAAAGAAGTGGTCCAGTATGAGCTTCACACACTCATCTCCATGCCTCTTCCTGGCCGCGTTGTAAACGTGGTGAGGAATCCACTTATAGTCCTTGAGATGCTCCAGGAGGTGTGAGGGATCTACTCCGATCCAGGCCTTGAGATTCTCTTTGTTCTCTCGGATGAGATGCATTGTCCCACTCTCTTGGCTCCCCTGTGGTGAAGAACACGGGATCTGATTAATGAGGGGTGAAGCCCACAGCATACTTGTGAGTAAGCCTACACACTGATTAATTATGAAGGTTGGAGTCAATGTGAAAACATGCTGTGTTGATTTTACCTGAACTCCATTTGACCGAACAGAAACAAGTTTTTCGTTTTCATCATTATCCCTTCCATAGGTAATGCCTGTGAAATGTATCCAATAAAATTAAGTTACCACTGATTCACGTGTAACAGTTGATATGGTTGATAATTTACTTCTGGTAGCAGAGCAAAACATTCAATCATTGGAACCCATATTCAATTCAAAGAGGCCATCTATATTGCAAACATTTTCCAACTGTTATGAAGATGTAACAAATATTTGGTTGCAGAGTTGCAGAATGAAAAGTATTATTGAACGTTAGTGTTAAACCAGAAGTAAGCAGTAGGAAACAGGACTAAAATAGAAGTGTGGCGGAGTGCTGTGAGCCTGCAGACCAAGAAAGCAGCAAAGTCGTTGCCTGCATTGTGCTGAAGACAATAAATATAATCTCATGTAAGAAGTCTAACCGGTTCATGGGAGAACATGTTTGAAGGTGGTTTTTAAATGAAGAAAGGTTGCTGAAAAATATGGCCTTGGGAAACCTCTAAAATCTTTTGTCAAAGGTGGGAAAATCTCAGCTCATAGTCGTCAAATATAGCTGTCCATATAAAATGATTTTGAGTTAGATTGCGCATATATAAATGTGTCGTTAAACCCCCCACCTGACACAACCAATTAGCAAGGTTTGTCACGTAAACAAAACATGCCAATTGGTTACTAATCCAGCACACTGGTATGTTGGAGATTAAACCCACAAAATTTACAATTTGAGTATGAGGTTTTGCTGGTGATTACAACCAGCTTCATCAGGTGATCAGACAAATTTGTGAAGAAGTATTCCTGTTTCAGTCTTAAAAAGAGTAATTATGAAGTCATCATTGTGAGCATTTCAGGTGCCAAGACCATAGGGGGTTTAATGTAGTAATATAAATTACAATGGATCATGTTAAGAGAATATGCAGTACCCATTATTCGTTGGGTCATTCACAAGTAACATTCAGTGGAATGCTTTTATGTTTATTTTGTTGTCCCTCCCCGCACCTACGATTAGGATACATTAGATCTTATAATATTCATATTGGTCGGGAAAGCCTACGTGCTGCCAAAATGTTTATATTGAGGGTCAAGGGATTCATTTCCTATAAAAACATTATTTATTGAAGTAAAATATAAATGTCAAAATATATTGGGGGTCACAGACATTTTATGTCCAGTACACACCTGTCGTAGATAGTGGCAGAACGATAGACAATTAAAATTTTCATAATATCTGGATTTGCAAGTTAGTAACATTTTAAAAAGTTTTCAATTGGAAACATTAGTCAAATTGTACTCTCATCTAATAGTCTCCAATACATGAAGTGCTCTCTCACCTACATATTCTTAGTCATTATTGGAGTCAGTTTGTATCAGATTCTGCAGCAGATTCTGCATCATGTTACTATTTATACTTTATCTTGTTCACCATAATCACTGAGGCTGTTTGGTAGAGGTGCCCTTGTCTGTTGGAGTGATGAACATTTCCCTCAAGGTGAGCTGCGATGAACTAGAGGTTGATCAAGAGTTGTCTGCATTTGTTGTGAAAGCGATTCACATTGTTAAAAACATCTGGTAGTTCTTTGGCAAAGTTGGGAGTGAAATTCATGCAGTTGACTAAACTACTGATCATGAATATGCACGCATTACGAACTTATGATTTGGAGTCATGCAAGGTATCATTGAGATTGACGTTGCAGTAGCTGAAAATATACAACAATGAAACATATGCAAGACGGCTCATTAAGTTCTGGTCTCGAGATTATCTGTCTGCGGTATGAGATAGTAAAGTACATGGAGTACGGTGTACTTTCACAATCAAATATAGGGAACACTTACTCTTTTGTGCCAAAATATGTATGGTGAGAAATATCAATAAACAATGATCAGAATATGTAACAGTTAGTCTCTGAATACCATTACTTAGAGAATGCACCTGGAATATCTCCAGCGGTGTCGCCATGGTAGCATAAGGATACAATTTGATAGATTCATCCCTTTTTGTTACTTAATAAAGGAACACTATACCTACCACAATGCTCCAATGTTTTTTTCAAAGTAAGCCATTTCCCTTTTCTGATAAGTCGAGAGAGAATCAATGCAGACAGTACCAGTGCAAGGACACATCCCAATACGATAGCTGCTGTAGCTGCAGTGTAGTTTCCTAAAGGATGAGAAACAACAAGCTGTCAAAACCAGAATGTTTACAGTCTAATCTACACCTACTTGTCAGAATTGATAAATCAAACTGCATGTTAATCAATTACGTTTTAAGGTCATAACCCGTATCAGATCAAATAATTGGTACATTCAGTATTTGCACCATTCTCATGGTGAAATACTATCACGAAGGAAAGTGCTGTGTTTCATAGCCATTGTCTGCAATGGGTTCTCATTAGGGAGCGATGCTGGTATGTGGCTTCATGTACTTAAGTAATTTGTGGGTACAGTAAACCCTCGCTATACGCGAGTTCTAGATTCGTGAGTTTCGCGAGTAACTAAATGCAAACTAATTCCTTATTCGTGACCCACTGGACTTCAGTATTTGCGAGTATACGCAGTACCAGACCACCAACACCGGTGAGGGGTGCACAGACTTGTATATTTGAAACAGTCTGCGAAGATTAGGCATGCCTCCTCGGCTGCCCGCTTAGTCCTCAAGTCTTGCAGTGATCCCACTCGGAACTCGCTATTGTGCATGCTTACTTAATATGTTCTCACAGTCCACTCGTTTATACATTCGTTTATAACCGAATCAACTGTGAGATGCATTTAAAAGAGTGCGGGAAAGTGTTGTGGCTCGTATTCTCCAAATTATAACTGTGGATTGCTATCAAACACCTGCATCTTCTGAGGAGTCATCCTCCTGAGCTCCTCAACATCACCACCACCTCCATCGTCGTGAAATCATCATCGTCAAAGGTAGTTACAAAAAACACATTGTTTATTATTAAACTAAACCATTTATTTTTCCAGGAAAGGCCCACTATAGCTCTTTTTCAGAAATGACCTGGCCACAAATGATCACTCAACGAAGTGGCTTATCACGTGTAAATTTATATAGCAGCCAAATCCTCTAAATGCATGTTTATAAATGTGGAGGGAAAAACCGGAGGACCTGAAGAAATTCCATGTGACCACGGTGAGAACATGCAAACTCCAAATATACAGGTGTCTGGGTGGGGATCGAACCCAAAACCTACTGTATACCAGCAAGGCATCATCGGTCGGCCTTTTATTGTTATAATTGTTATTAAACATTTGCCATCTCCCCCCTATGTCCACTCGTACCAGGAATGTCACCCCAATTTACCAACTGGAACGAGGTTTCTGCATGGGTGAATTCTGTAATCGTGACCGTTTTCAAGAACGTAACCCTGGCGGATAGAGAAAGGGTTTACCATGTACTTAAAATTTTGCATAATTTGGAAGCCAACATACGTGCCACAATCTTTAAGAACAATATCACAGGATCTCTAATGTTAAGTGTGAAGCGGATGCCACGTAGTTTTTATGGATATATACCCATACTATTAATTAGTGTGGTTGCTGGTTTCGAACCCTGAACTTCGACAACGACGCACTACCGCTTAGCCATTAAATTAAGATTGGGTTGAGTTGGTGAGGAGAGACGGTGACGTCATGAGACGTCGGGGTGTTGAGGAGAGGGGTTCATGACGCCACGCGGGATTTGGGTGTGGCACGAAGAGGGGGTGAGTAATTGTAATTTATAATCCTCATACTGTATATAGAGATGGAAAATCTATATTTCTGTATGAAATCATCAGTTTACGAAATCATCAGAGTCTGTAAATATGTGCCATCCTCTTAACATGGACGTTATGCGGATTCCTAATAGTTAAGTAATAATAAAATAAAATGAAAACAACAAAAAAATCTATTTTCACCTCCGTGACTTACCGAAAAAAACAGAGTGGATCCTTGCAGTCACGAAAACTTCAAATCTAGAATTAGTTAAATAATAGCAATGCTCACCTGATTGAAAGAAGGCATTCAATACCCAGGGTGTGCCTGGGGAATAGGCTACACTCTTGCTATGTAATGGGGCTGTAAAAGCCACAGAGGGGATATGAAGGCAGCTGTTGCTGCATATTGCTTCCACTGATGCTGCTACTGATAGTGATACAGACGATGCTAGGTATGATGATGCTGTCTCGAAGTTGTGAGTTGTAAATGAAACGTGCACAATGAACCCTACTCTTAGGTTATTTCGGTAAAGTCACGTAGGTAAAATAATACAAAAAAATGAAAATAACTAAATTAAATCACGACGTTTCGGAAGGTGTAAGTGCTCCAGTAAAATTACTGTAGCGTGTGAAGAAAGCTATTCAAGACACGTGTTTTTTTATATAGGGTGCTGGGCAGGGAGGAGCCAATGAGTCGGGGGGGGGGGATAACCATCTCGGTGCTTGTACGGTGCTTGTACACTGCAAGTACGGTGCTTGTACACTGCATGTACGGTGCTTGTACACTGCAAGTACGGTGTTTGTACACTGCAAGTACGGTGTTTGTACACTACAAGTACGGTGCTTGTACACTGCAAGTACGGTTCTTGTACACTGCAAGTACGGTGCTTGTACAATGCATGTACGGTGCATGTGAAGTATCCGGAATGACGGCAGGAAACCACTTGACGGGTAGCACACTTTTTATTAAACCTTGACTTGTCACGATACAACGTGTGGTCACTATTCCTCACACTACACACACTTCACTTGACACGTGTGGTCACTATTCCTCACACTACACACACTTCACTTGACACGTGTGGTCACTACCTTTCCCACTACACACTCCACTTGACACGCATAGTTACTATGGCTCACGCTGCATGCTCACACTGCATGCTCACACTGCACTCCAGCCCCGTAACGTCCGTGGAGCCTCCAGGCCCACCCCAGCTTGGGCGTGGGTCACAACCTCTGGGTCCCGAGGGCCGGCCCTCACACGGACGTTCGGCCCCGGGTCCCAGGGTCCCGCCTCTGGGTCACACAGAGCCCCGGCCCTTACAAGGACAGCGGGACTAAGTGCCGCAGGGCCCTATCTCTTCCTCCTCCGTCTTCAGTCTTCGCTGGTCACCAACTCCCCGTGCGCCTGTGCGCACCACCTTATATAGCCCCCGCTCTCGGGAGACGGAGCGTATGCGGACCTCGACGTGAGCATCCCCCTTAGTTGACCAATCCCCGCGTGCTTGTCCCAGGATCCCATCGCTGTCAGCGCGCGTCACCGATACCCAGCCAATCACTGCCTCATAACCCCCGACCCCGCGCTGACCCCTGATCCTTCACCGTCAGCGCGCGTCACCAACACACACAGCCAATCACTACGCGCTGGCACACGATTCCCACCTCAGCGCGTATCACCACTACATCACCCCCTCCCACATAGCTCGCAGCCGGCCCGGCTGCTAAACAACACAATACAACAAAACCCCACCCCCCCAGTGTGCCCCGTAACGCAACAACAACAACAAAACGACACAACACCCGACAACAACCTATGTACAAACCGACAACCAACACAATAAAAGTCAACAACAACACACAACACCTAGACAACAAGCTATGTACAACCCGACAAGAAAAAGAACGTGTCCAGTGTCTCTGTGACTATCGATCCCCCCCCCTCCGCTCGCCCCTCCACCGGGATGATAGAGCGGTCGAGCGGATGAGGAACGCAGTGACGAGGCGCTCCGGCCGCATCGGCCCCTCATTCAGTTGGTCATGAAAAGTTGCGCGACTTAACGCGAGTCCGCCTGGCCGGTCCATCGTATGGGACGGGACGCTGACGACCGTCTGGTGGCTCCGGCAGCCCTGGAAGGCGCGGATCGGGCCTGGAAGGACCGGCCGCGCCGCGGGGATCCGGCCGCCGGTGGTCGGCAGCTGTCAGTTCCGAGACACCTGGGAGCGGATCAGGCGGAGACATGTGAGGATCAGGCGGAGACATTTCCCCCCTTGGGTCATCGGTCACATCACCTGCTCGGCCCTCACGACACAAAGGGAGGCCATATGGAGGCGAGAACGGTTTCAGTCGGGAGGGGTGGACGTACCAACGGCGCTTTCCCCATTTTATCTGAACACACTGGGGGCGTGCAACCCGCACGACCTCCACGGGTCCCCGCCATGGCTTCAACAATTTAGGCGACGTAGCCAAAGGTGCCTGAGGGCAGTGCAGCCAGGCCCTATCGCCTGGTTTCCAGTTGTGCACGGACACCTTCCGTGCACGCAAACGCTCGTTGGCAATTTGGCGAGCCCGCGAATTAAGCCGTGCGGCCTCCCGTGCCTCGGTCAGCTTATGAATGTTAAATTTAATATGTTCAGCCAATTTCGAATTCGTTCGTGGCGCGGACAGTCCCAGCTGCGTTTCCATGGGCGGGTCGGCTTCCCGACCATACATCAGATAGAATGGGGAAAATCCCGTTGCTGCATGGGGGGCCATTCTATACGCAGCGAGGACCCCCGGGACCTGCAGGTCCCAGTCAACATGTGCCTCACACACCTGCTGGCACAGCATAGAAGTCAAAGTCCTGTGGAGTCGCTCCACCATCCCGTCTGTCTGTGGGTGGTACGGGGAGGTACGCACCTTCTTAGTACCCAATAGGTCGCACACCTCTTGCAGCAATTTACTAGAAAAATGTTTCCCTTAGTCGGTCAGCAAGCGTTCGGGAGCCCCCTTGTCCAGAACGTAGCCCTGGACAAAGGCGTCCGTCACAGCCGCCGCCGACTGGTTGGCGAGTGGCCACGCCATAGGCCACCGGGTAAAGTATTCGACACCAACCAACAGGTACTTATTTCCTCTAGGCGTGACTGGAAAAGGCCCCAAAATATCGAGCGCAACGAGCTCGTTAATGCGCGAGACCTGAATAGACTGCAGCGGTGGATTTGACGCCACGGGCGGCGGTTTTCGTCTGGCGCAATCAACACACCCCTTTAGAATATTCACCACATCACTCCCCATCCCCGGACAATAATAGTCACGCTGAAGCAGAGAAAGCGTTTTGTTTACTCCCAAATGCAAGAGGCGGTCATGTGCGGCCAGGACAACTTTACCCCACACAGCGGAAGGCACCACGAGTGCGTACCGCCGGGACAAATTGTCCCATCTCATTAACAGGCCCTGCTTGAGTACCCAGGAGCCAGTTCGCTCCCGGCCCTCCTCGGGACCCCCCGCCCTGCGACGCAACGCTAGCAGGGAGCTGTCAGCCATTTGGAGACGGCCCCACTCAATCAGCGACAGTGAGAGCAGCGAGTCCTCTCCCTCAGGGGTAGCGGGAACATCACCGATCGGTGCATCCGCGGTCACGGCCAACGCCCCCATACTTTCCGCAGCTGGCGGTTTACAGCGCGCCGATCCCATTAAGCACGCACATTTGTGACAAGGCGACAATCGCGACAGGGCATCGGCGTTAGTGTGGCGCAACCCCTTACGGTATGTGGTCGTGAACTGATAGTCCTGGAGGACTTCCAACCACCGTGACAATTGGCCCGAGGGTTGGGCGACCCTCAATGAATACTGAAGCGCCGCGTGGTCCGTCCGGACCGTAAAGTGACGGCCATAGAGATACGGTCTAAATTGCTGTACAAAAAAAATAGCCAGCAACTCGCGACGGGTGACGCAGTAGCGCTGCTCCGCCAGCGACAAAACCCTGCTACCATAGGCGACCACCCTTTCGACTCCCCCAACGACCTGTGAGAGCACCCCCCCAATGCCTGTGTTGCTAGAATCCGTGTCTAGCAAGAAGGGACTTGTAAAGTCAGGATAACGCAAGGGCGGGGAGCCCACCAGGGCGTCCCGGAGGGAGCAGAACGCGGCCTCCTCCTCCGGTCCCCATCGGAACTTGACTCCTTTTGCCGTTAGAGCGTGCAAGGGTTTTGCAATGGTGGCGAAATGCTCAACGAATCGGCGGTAGTAAGAAGCAAAACCGATGAAACTGCGCACGTCCGAAACTGACGTGGGCGTTGGCCATGAACTGACACAGTTCGTCTTCGCGGGATCGGTGGAGATCCCCGAAGAATCGACAATGTGGCCCAAGTATCTCACGGACTTACGAAGAAGGTGGCATTTGGCCGGTTTAAACTTTAATTTAGCCGATCGCATCCGCAAGAACACCCCCCTCAACCGCTGGAGGTGTTCCTCAAACATTTTACTGAAAACAATGACATCGTCTAGGTAAATCAAGCAAGTATCCCATTGCAAGCCCGACAAAACCAACTCCATAAGGCGCTGAAACGTCGCGGGAGCGGAGTGAAGTCCCATGGGTAACCGGTTAAACTGGAACAGGCCCCCTGGAGTCCGAAATGCTGTCTTAGGTCTAGACTCGTCGTCGAGTGGCAGCTGCCAGAATCCCGATAATAAATCAAGAGTAGAAAAATATCACGCACCGGACAATGCATCGAGGGACTCGTCCATTCTGGGGAGCGGATACGCGTCAGCCACGGATATTTTATTCAGGCGACGGAAATCTACGCAAAATCGCAAGGACCCGTCTTGCTTTTTAACCAGCACAATAGGTGCTCCCCAAGGACTGGAAGAAGGCGAAATAATGTCGGCCGCCAGCATATCGTTGACGGCCGACTGAACGTGTTCCTTCTCAGCCGGACTCAGCCGGAAAGGGTTTAGCCTGACCGGTGCCGCATCGCCTGTTTCAATATGGTGGCGCAACAAGTCCGTGCACCCAATGTCATATTTATGCTTACTAAACACATCGGAAAATTCTATCAGCAACGCACGCAGCGCACCCAACTGTACCGTTGACAAATCGTTCGAGTCCGCGCACAGCGAATCGACCCATTCAAGGTCCTCCCTCGATGGATTGTTCTGCGTCGGGCTTGGATCAACATGCGCAACCAGGCGCTCTTCCGCAGGGACCCGTGCCGCGTGAGCTAGCACAGTACCCTGCTGAATAACGGCCGGCCGCTAACCAGCATTTAAAACCATCACGAACGGGTCCTTGTCAGCCCGAACCAAAGTGTGAGCCACCGACAAATCGAGACCCCCGACAGCCCTATTTGAAGGACCCAAAAGCATGCCCCGTTCCGAGGTCTCCCCAACCAATGGTTTCCTCAACCGGAGGGGAATTAACATCTGTGAACCCGGGGGCACGTGCACGGTCTGTGTCGCCAGCGCTTGTATCGTAGCGCACGCCGTCCGAATTTCGGTAGGATTCGTCAAGAATGAAATACGGCGACCCGATGGTAGCTCAATGCAACGCTGATCGATGAGAATTTTAATGGGCATTTTAGCCAAAAAATCTGTGCCCAACAGACAAGGAACCGCTAAGGAAGAAGAAACGAAAACGGGTCCCGACAATTTAATATCTCCAATGCAAATGGACGCCCTAATCTGGCCGACAATGCCCAACGAGCCCCCATTTGCCGCGTAAAATGGCACGTCCACCGGGAGCAGAGGTCGACATTGGACGGGGAGAATGTTGTCGCCGACGCCCCTGTGTCCACTAACACCCTGACCTCGACCCCGTCAATGGATCCCGTAACGACCGATGATCCCGCCGACGCAGCCACTATCCTGTGCCCCAACTCAGACCATTTAATGTCCCCTCGGTCCCGCACGAACCCCCCTCGCCGAACCGAATCCCCAATCCCTAACCGGCCTTCCTCCGCCGCAACGCGACGGCCCATGTGTGTCGTGCATGTAGGCCGAGCATGTGAAGTGCCGCGACTTGCCGGGGGTAGTAGGGATGACTTGGGGCCTTGGTCGTCGTCCAGCCGAGGTCCCATGGCGCGCTGACGTGGAGCGCGGTAACCGGACGCCACGTGGCCCCGGAGGCCGCAGTTGTAACACGTGATGAGGGACGTCAGAGGTCTCGGTTGCTCCAGCTTGCAGGCCGATCGCAGAGGCGAACGACCCCCCGATCTCCAGTCCCCCGGTCGTCCCGCGGTGAACGCCTCCTCTCGTGGGCTGACGACTTGGGGCTCGGTGACCACCGGGCCCGGAGCTGAGGCCACGGCAGCAGTGCAGACGACCCCCTGTTTACGCTGGAGGACCTCGTGCGCCTGTATACTTGTTGCGACCCGCAAAGAGGAAATATCGACCTCGTCGGCCGTGTTGATGGGGACCCCCAGGTCCTGCGCCAACTTGAGAAGTTGCTCCAAGACCATCGCGTCCTGGCCCTCCTCGTCCATACGAGGGAACGCGGCGTCGGCGAGAGCCAACAACGCCGTGCGGTAGGCGAGCGCGGTCTCCGTGTCCGCCTTCCGTCGGGCGTAAAAGTGATGGCGACACGCCGAGGGAGGTCCGTAGACTTTGGCCATGAGACCCAGCGCAGCCTTAAGCGTGGAGCGGTCCGACCTCTGTGCGGACCTGAAGGCCGCGAGCGCGTCGTCGTCCAACATGGCAGGCAGTGCCCGCAGCGCCGTAGCGTCGGACCAGGCCGACATTTCCTGATGCGCCAGAAACCTGCGCTGGAATGCGCCCCAGTCCCCGCCTTCCGCCTTGAAGGCTGACAATGTGGGAAGGCGCTGCTGGAAGATGAAGTCGTCCTCTGCCACGTGGTTCCTCTCCGCCGCACCGTCGGTCTGCAAGATGGCGGCCCCAATGGCGGGTGGCTGATGGCGGTCTGCAGCGCGCGTTGATGACGTAAGCGGGCGCGCTTGGAGAACCGCCGCCACGTGTTGCTCGCCGTTCCCGCCAAAAGATGTCCGCGCAGTTGAAATGGCGGGAATCGCCAAGTCATTTTGGCGGGAATCTGCGGGGCGACCCTGTTGAATGTCCGCCGACGTCCCCGCTCCTCCCGACGAGTTGATTTCTGCCAGGATGGACGCGGTGGCGAGCAGCAGCTCTGCCAGACGGGAGTGCGCCTCGCGGAGTACGGCATCGGTCCCCAGTCGCTCGTCCGGCGCCCTCGGCGGGTCCTGCGGCGTCGGCATTTCCTCGTCCTCTCCCCCCGATGCCAGTTGGCCCGAGTCGTCAAGGTTATCCTCGCGGTCAATCCCGTGAGTCCGACGGGTCTTCCTTGTATCCATGCCTGGAAGACTGTTTCACTTCTGACGCCAGTTGAAGTATCCGGAATGACGGCAGGAAACCACTTGACGGGTAGCACACTTTTTATTAAACCTTGACTTGTCACGATACAACGTGTGGTCACTATTCCTCACACTACACACACTTCACTTGACACGTGTGGTCACTATTCCTCACACTATACACACTTCACTTGACACGTGTGGTCACTACCTTTCCCACTACACACTCCACTTGACACGCATAGTTACTATGGCTCACGCTGCATGCTCACACTGCATGCTCACACTGCACTCCAGCCCCGTAACGTCCGTGGAGCCTCCAGGCCCACCCCAGCTTGGGCGTGGGTCACAACCTCTGGGTCCCGAGGGCCGGCCCTCACACGGACGTTCGGCCCCGGGTCCCAGGGTCCCACCTCTGTGCCACACAGGGCCCCGGTCCTTACAAGGACAGCGGGACTAGGTGCATCAGGGCCCTATCTCTTCCTCCTCTGTCTTCAGTCTTCGCTGGTCACCAACTCCCCGTGCGCCTGTGCGCACCACCTTATATAGCCCCCGCTCTCGGGAGACGGAGCGTATGCGGACCTCGACGTGAGCATCCCCCTTAGTTGACCAATCCCCGTGCGCTTGTCCCAGGATCCCATCGCTGTCAGCGTGCGTCACCGATACCCAGCCAATCACTGCCTCATAACCCCCGACCCCGCGCTGACCCCTGATCCTTCACCGTCAGCGCGCGTCACCAACACACACAGCCAATCACTACGCGCTGGCACACGATTCCCACCCCAGCGCGTATCACCACTACATATGGACGCTGAATGGCGAATGGGAATGAAACACTGTTGTAAATCAGACTTTTTTCCTTAGTGATGGTGGTGTATCAGGCTGGATATGACTGTAATATTATAGGAATCAACATGGATATGATTATGAGAGTAAATATTAACTGGCTGTTTAGCAGTAAAATGCACGGCAGCTAAAGTTTAAACTTGGTTAATTACATCCTTCTTCAGGTGGGGACTGCGAAGCGTAAGCACAACAGCTCAAGTGTGTCTAAGAGGTGGCTTTGACGAGGAGTTCAATCTTTTTAACATGGTTAATAACATCTTTCCAATAATTGCTCAATTTGTACCCATCATCACGGTTGAAGTTATGTATATGTTTGTATATCTGGATGGCTTCATGCACAAACCTTTGATGGTAGCCAAAATATTTACAGAGCACCTTGGTCTCGGAAAAGACAATATCATGAGAGCCCACATCGTTGTAACAATGATCGGCAACGGTGGAAGACTAAATTTTGCTGTGTTTCAGATCTGACTTGTGCTAGCGGACACGATCGGAGACATGACGTTTTGTTTCCGCAATGTAACAATCACCACAGATGCAACTCAGTTTATAGACTCCAGGGTATTGCAAGTCAGGAATGACATCTTTCACAGATGGGATTAGATCACGGATTTTATGTACTGTACTGAATCGGACCTGAATCTTATGTTTGTTTAGAATTTTGGAGATCTTTTTGGTCACGCCTGCTATGTATGGTAACGTGATGGTTTTGATCGGAGTGGCAGGTGGTTGTTTCTGTATGGTGGGAGAAACAGCTTGGCGGATAGTACTATCAGAGTGAAGTATGGGAATTGACGGCAGGAACTTCTTGACGGGTAACACACTTTTATTAAATCCTTTAGGTATCACAATACAACGTGTGGTCTTCCTTCTTCCTCCGACACACTCCACTAATCTCGTGTAAGCTCTAGGCCTCTGGCTACACACCATATACTCGACTCGTGTAAGCCCTATGCCTCTGGCTACACAATACACTCGACTCGTGTAAGCCCTATGCCTCTGGCTACACAATACACTCGACTCGTGTAAGCCCTATGCCTCTGGCTACACAATACACTCGACTCGTGTAAGCCCTATGGCTACACCCACTACACTCGCCTCTGGGTTACACAGAGTCCCGGTCCCCTTAGGACAGCGGGGCTAGGTACCGCAGGGCTCTAGGTCTTCATCCCCGTCTTCATTCTTCGCTGGTTACACACTGCCCTTACGCCTGTGTGCATCCCCTTTTATAGCCCCTGCTCACGAGGGACGGAGCTGATGCGGCGTCGACGTGTGCGTCGTTCCTTAATGACCCAATCACGACGCACTCTCTCTACGATCCGCTCTCCCCAGCGCGTGTTAACATTACCCCACCAATCACACTGCGCTGCCACCTAATCACTCCCTCTCAGCGCGTCACCGCCCACAGCCACTCGGTACCCCGTAACCCACGACCCCGCGCTGACCCCTGATCCTCCACCGTCAGCGCGCGTCACCACCTACACAGCCAATCATCACACACTGTGCATACGATCCTTAATCCCAGCGCGTATCACCTCTACATCACCCCCTCCCACATAGCTTGCAGCCGGCCCGGCTGTTAACCTACAACACAACATAACGCAACGCAGTAATAAAGAACTCCACATCCCAGTGTGCCCCGTAACACAACAACAACAACAACAACATAACACAACCTTAAATACGAAGCAATATACAGCCCGACGAACAACACAATAAAAGCGAACACCGTAAAACGAACGCGCCAAGTGTCACCGTGACCCACGCAGTGCCGAGGCGCTCCGGCTGCCTCGACTCCGCACGGGGTAGATTACACAAAGTAGCGCGACCTAGCGCGAGTCCATCTGGCCGGTCCGTCGTACGGAACGGGACGTTGGCGACCGTCCGGTGTCTCCGGCAGCTCTAGACGGCACGGATCGGGCCTGGAAGGACCGGCCCCGCCGTGGAGATCCGGCCGCCGGTGGTCGGCAGCAGTCAGTTCCGAGACACCTGGGAGCGGGTCAGGCGGAGACATGTGAGGAGCAGGCAAGGACAATTCCCCCTCAGGGTCGTCGGTCACGTCACATGCTCGGCCCTCACGACACAAGGGGAGGCCATACGGAGGCGAGAACGGTTTCAGTCGGGAGGGGTGGACGTACCAACGGCGTTTCCCCCATTTTATCTGAACGCACTGGGGGCGCGCAACCCGCACGACCTCCACGGGTCCTCGCCACGGCTTCAACAATTTAGGCGACGTGGCCAAAGGTGCCTGAGGGCAATGCAGCCAGGCCTTGTCACCTGGTTCCCAATTGTGCACGGATACCTTCCGTGCCCGCAACCGCTCGTTCGCAATTTGGCGAGCCCGCGAATTAAGCCGTGCGGCCTCCCTTGCCTCTGTCAGTTTATGAATATTAAATTTAATATGCTCTGCCAATTTAGAATTAGTTCGTGGTGCGGGCAGACCCAGCTGCGTTTCCATGGGCGGGTCGGCTTCCCGGCCGTACATTAGAAAAAACGGGGAAAACCCCGTAGCTGCGTGGGGGGCCATTCTATACGCGGCAAGGACCCCAGGGACCTGCAGGTCCCAATCAACATGCGACTCACACACCTGCTGGCACAGCATAGAGGTCAATGTCCTGTTAAGCCTCTCCACCATCCCGTCTGTCTGCGGGTGGTACGGGGAGGTACGCACCTTTTTGGTACCCAACAGGTCGCACACCTCCTGCAGTAATTTACTCGAAAAATTTTTCCCTTGGTCAGTCAGCAAGCGTTCGGGAGCCCCCTTGTCCAGGACGTAGCCCTGGACAAAGGCGTCCGTCACAGCCGCCGCCGACTGGTTGGCGAGTGGCCACGCCATAGGCCACCGGGTAAAATATTCGACCCCCACCAATAGGTACTTATTACCCCTAGGCGTGACCGGAAAGGGCCCCAGAATATCGAGTGCAACGAGCTCGTTAATGCGCGAGACCTGAATAGATTGCAGCGGTGGATTAGCTGCCACGGGCGGTGGTTTCCGTCTGGCGCACTCAACACAACCCTTCAGAATATTCACCACGTCACCCCCCATTCCCGGCCAATAATAGTCACGCTGAAGCAGGGCAAGCGTTTTGTTAACTCCCAAATGCAAGAGGCGTTCGTGTGCGGCCAAGACAACCTTCCCCCTCACAGCAGAAGGCACCACAATCGAATGCCGCCGGGACAAACTGTCCCATCTCATCAACAGGCCCTGCTTAAGCTCGTAGGAGCCAGTTCGGTCGTGGCTACCTTCGGAACCCTCCGTCTTTCGGCGCAATGCCAGCAGGGAGCTGTCCGCCATTTGGAGACGGCCCCACTCAATCAACGACAGTGAGAGCATCGAGTCCTGACCCCCTGGGGTAGCGGGACCATCCCCAATTGGTGTGCTCGCGGTCGCAACCAACGCCTCCCTACCTTCCGTAACCGGAGGTTTACAGCGCGCCGATCCCGATAAGCACGCACATTTGTGACAAGGCAACAACCGCGACAGGGCATCGGCATTCGTGTGTCGCAACCCTTTACGGTACGTAGTCGTGAACTGATAGTCCTGGAGGACTTCCAACCACCGCGACAATTGGCCCGAGGGCTGGGCAACCCGTAATGAATACTGGAGCGCCGCATGGTCCGTCCGGACCGTGAAATGACGACCATAGAGATATGGCCTGAATTGTTGTACAAAAAAAACAATGGCAAGTAGTTCACGACGGGTGACGCAGTAGCGCTGCTCTGCCGGCGACAACACCCTGCTACCATAGGCGACCACCCGTTCGACCCCTCCAATGACTTGGGACAGCACCCCCCCAATGCCCGTGTTGCTAGCATCCGTGTCTAGCAAGAAGGGACTCTCAAAGTCCGGATAGCGCAAGGGTGGGGCCCTTACCAAGGCGTCCCGGAGGGAGCAGAATGCAGCCTCCTCCTCCGGTCCCCACCGGAACTTCACTCCTTTTGCCGTTAAAGCGTGCAAGGGCTTTGCAATGGTGGCGAAGTGCTCAACGAATCGGCGATAATACGAAGCAAAACCGATGAAACTGCGCACGTCTGACACTGACGTGGGCGTCGGCCACGAACTGACACAGTCCGTCTTCGCAGGATCGGTAGAAATCCCCGAAGAGTCGACAATGTGACCCAAGTACCTCACGGATTTACGAAAAAGATGGCATTTGGCCGGTTTAAACTTTAATTTAGCCGATCGCATTCGCGAGAACACCCCTCTCAATCGCTGGAGGTGTTCTTCGAACGTTTTACCGAAAACAATGACATCGTCAAGGTAAATGAGGCACGTTTCCCACTGCAAGCCCGACAAAACCAATTCCATAAGACGCTGAAACGTCGCAGGAGAGGAGTGAAGTCCCATGGGTAACCGGTTAAACTGAAACAGGCCCCCTGGAGTCCGGAATGCAGTCTTAGGCTTAGACTCCTCGTCGAGTGGCAACTGCCAAAATCCGGACAATAAATCAAGAGTCGAAAAGTATCGCGCACCGGACAATGCGTCGAGAGACTCGTCCATCCTGGGGAGCGGATACGCGTCGGCCACCGAGATCTTATTCAGGCGGCGGAAATCGACGCAAAATCGCAGGGACCCGTCCTGCTTTTTAACGAGCACAATAGGTGCTCCCCAAGGACTGGAAGAAGGCGAAATAATGTCGGCTTCCAGCATATCGTTAACTGCCGACTGAACATGTTCCTTCTCAGCAGGACTCAGTCGGAAGGGATTTTGCCTGACCGGTGCCGCATCGCCCGTTTCAATGTGGTGGCGTAGCAGGTCCGTGCATCCGATATCATACTTATGTTTACTGAAGACATCCGAAAATTCAATCAGCAACCCGCGCAACGCGCCCAACTGTACCGCTGACAAATCGTCAGAGTCCGCGCACAGCATATCAATCCAATCTAGGTCCTCCTTTGATGGTACGCTATTCGTGGGGCTCGGATCAACCTGCGCAACCAGCCTCTCCTCCGCACGGACCCGTGCCGCGTGAGCCAGCACGGTGCCCTGCTGAATGACGGCCGGCCGCGCCCCAGCGTTTAAAACCATGACAAACGGATCCCTGTCTGCCCCAACCAAAGTGTGAGCCACCGATAAATCGAGACCTCCAACAGCCCTATTAGAAGGACCCAAAAGCATGGCCTGTTCCGAGGCCTCCTTCCCCCATGGCTTCCGTAACCGGAGGGGAATCAACATTTGTGAACCCGGGGGCACGTGCACGGTCTGTGTTGCTAACGCCTGAATGGTAGCGCACGCCGTCCGAATTACATTAGGGCTCGTCAAAAATGAAATACGGCGACCCGATGGTAGTTCAATGCAACGCTGATCAATGAGAATTTTGATGGGCATTTTCGCCAAAAAATCAGTGCCCAATAGGCAAGGAACCGCCAGGGAAGATGAAACGAAAACGGGTCCCGACAATTTGATATCACCAATGCAAATGGACGCCCTAATCTGACCGATAATGCCCAACGATCCCCCGTTAGCGGCGTAAAATGGCACATCCACCGGAAGAAGCGGACGACATTGTACCGGGAGAATATTATAAATGAGATCCGAAATAATAGTCGCCGATGCCCCCGTGTCCACTAACACCCTGACCTCGACCCCATCAATCGATCCGGTAACGACGGATGAACCCGCTGAGGCAGCCACAATTCTGTGCCCCAATTCCGACCATTTAATGTCTCCCCGGTCCCGGCCGAACCCCCCTCTCCGAACCGAATCCCCGAACTCTACTCGGCTCTCCCTCGTCGCAACGCGACGACCCATACGTGTCGAGTATGCGGGCCAAGCATGTGAGGTGCCGCGACTTGCCGGGGTTTGCAGTGATGACTTGGGGCCTTGGTCGTCGTCCAGCCGAGGTCCCATGGCGCGCTGACGTGGGGCACGGCAACCGGAGGCCACGTGGCCACGAAGGCCGCAGTTATAGCAGGTGATGACAGTAGTCGGAGATCTCGGTTGCTCCAGCTTGCGGGCCGCTCGCAGAGGCGAACGACCCCCCGACCTCCAGTCCCCCGCTCGTCCCGCGATGAACGCGTCCTCTCGTGGGCTAACGACTTGGGGCACAGTGTCAACCGGACCCGGAGTTGAGGCCACAGCAGCGTTGCAGACGACCCCCTGCTTTCGTTGAAGGACCTCGTGCGCTTGCATGCTCGTGGCGACCCGTAATGAAGAAATATCGGTGTCGTCGGCCGTGTTGATGGGGACCCCCAGGTCCTGCGCCAACTTGAGCAGCTGCTCCAAAACCATCGCATCTTGGCCCTCCTCGTCCATACGAGGGAACGCGGCGTCAGCGAGAGCGAGCAACGCCGTGCGGTAGGCGAGCACGGTCTCCGTGTCCGCCTTCCGTCTTGCGTAGAAATGATGGCGGCACGCCGAGGGAGGACCGTAGACTTTTGCCATGAGAGCCAGCGCATCCTTGAGCGTGGAGCGGTCCGACCTGCGTGCGGACGTGAAGGCCGCGAGCGCGTTGTCGTCCAGCATGGCAGGCAGTGCCCGCAGTGCCGTAGCGTCGGACCAGGCGGACATCTCTTGATGCGCCAAAAATCTGCGCTGAAATAGGCTCCAATCCCCGCCTTCCGCCTTGAATGCTGACAACGTGGGAAGGCGCTGCTGAAAGATAAAGTCGTCCTCCTCCTCGTGCTTCCTCTCTGCCCCGCCGTCGGTGTGTAAGATGGCGGCCCCAGTGGCGGGTGTGTGATGGCGGTCCGCCGCGCGCGTTGGTGACGTCAGCGGCCGCGCATGGAGAACCGCTGCCACGTGGTGATGGCCGTTCCCGCCAAAAGTTGGAGCGGATGAAATGGCGGGAATCGCCAAATCGTTTTGGCGGGAATCTGCAGGGCGACCCTGTAGCACGTCGGCCGCCGTCCCCGCTCCCCCCGACGAGCTGATCTCCGCCAAGATGGACGCGGCGGCGAGCAGCAGCTCCGCCAGACGGGAGTGTGCCTCGCGAAGCACGGTGTCAGTCCCCCGTCTCTCGTCCGGCGCCGTCGGTGGATCCTGCCCCGTGGGCAGCTCCTCTTCCTCACCCCCTGATGCCCGCTGGCCCGCGTCGTCGAGGTTGTCCTCGTGGTCAATCCCGTGGGTCCGACGGTTCCTCCTTGTATCCATGCTTGGAGGACCGTTTCACTTCTGACACCAGTTGAAGTATGGGAATTGACGGCAGGAACTTCTTGACGGGTAACACACTTTTATTAAATCCTTTAGGTATCACAATACAACGTGTGGTCTTCCTTCTTCCTCCGACACACTCCACTAATCTCGTGTAAGCTCTAGGCCTCTGGCTACACACCATATACTCGACTCGTGTAAGCCCTATGCCTCTGGCTACACAATACACTCGACTCGTGTAAGCCCTATGCCTCTGGCTACACAATACACTCGACTCGTGTAAGCCCTATGCCTCTGGCTACACAATACACTCGACTCGTGTAAGCCCTATGGCTACACCCACTACACTCGCCTCTGGGTTACACAGAGTCCCGGTCCCCTTAGGACAGCGGGGCTAGGTACCGCAGGGCTCTAGGTCTTCATCCCCGTCTTCATTCTTCGCTGGTTACACACTGCCCTTACGCCTGTGTGCATCCCCTTTTATAGCCCCTGCTCACGAGGGACGGAGCTGATGCGGCGTCGACGTGTGCGTCGTTCCTTAATGACCCAATCACGACGCACTCTCTCTACGATCCGCTCTCCCCAGCGCGTGTTAACATTACCCCACCAATCACACTGCGCTGCCACCTAATCACTCCCTCTCAGCGCGTCACCGCCCACAGCCACTCGGTACCCCGTAACCCACGACCCCGCGCTGACCCCTGATCCTCCACCGTCAGCGCGCGTCACCACCTACACAGCCAATCATCACACACTGTGCATACGATCCTTAATCCCAGCGCGTATCACCTCTACAAGAGTATCCGTTCATCTTGAGGGCCAGATGAACATGTTTTAATTCACTGGTCAGGTGGTGTTGGTCAGAGATGCAATGAGCTCTGTGGTATAGTGTTTTGATGAGATAATTATTTTGAGCCGGGTGGTGGTAGGAATCAGGTTTCAAGTAGGAATCTGTGTGGGTGGCCTTCCTGTAAACAGAATGTCTCAAGGAGCCATCAGGGGGGGGAGCCCATAGGGGTACCCTCATTCTATTTGTAGAAGGTGCCATTCCAGGTAAAGTAAGTGTTGGTGAGGCAATGCCTAACCAACGCAGGTACATCCGAGTTCAGTCCATGTTGGACCAAGTCTTGACGAGGATATCATCAGGAGACAGTACCATGTCCTTGACCATATAAACTGTCTCCTGCGATATCCTCATCAGTTTTGATGTGGTTTCTTAGTTTACCAAAGTCCCAGTGCCTGACACCTTAACAATAATTGAAGACTTGGTCCAACATGGACTGAACTCGGATGTACAGTGAGGGAATGAAGTATTTGATCCCCTGCTGATTTTGTACGTTTGCCCACTGACAAATAAATGATCAGTCTATAATTTTAGTAGTAGGTTTATTTGAACAGTGAGAGACAGAATAACATCAGCAAAATCCAGAAAAACGCATGTCAAAAATGTTATAAATTGATTTGAATTTTAATGAGGGAAATAAATATTTGACCCCTCTGCAAAACATGACTTAGTACTTGGTGGCAAAACCCTTGTTGGCAATCACAGAGGTCAGACGTTTCTTGAAGTTGGCCACCAGGTTTGCACACATCTCAGGAGGGATTTTGTCCCACTCCTCTTTGCAGATCTTCTCCAAGTCATTAAGGTTTCGAGGCTGACGTTTGGCAACTCGAACCTTCAGCTCCCTCCACAGATTTTCTATGGGATTAAGGTCTGGAGACTGGCTAGGCCACTCCAGGACCTTAATATGCTTCTTCTTGAGCCACTCCTTTGTTGCCTTGGCCGTGTGTTTTGGGTCATTGTCATGCTGGAATACCCATCCACGACCCATTTTCAATGCCCTGGCTGAGGGAAGGAGGTTTTCACCAAAGATTTGACGGTACATGGCCCCGTCCATCGTCCCTTTGATGCGGTGAAGTTGTCCTGCCCCCTTAGCAGAAAAACACCCCCAAAGCATAATGTTTCCCCCTCCATGTTTGACGGTGGGGATGGTGTTCTTGGGGTCATAGGCAGCATTCCTCCTTCTCCAAACACGGCAAGGTGAGTTGATGCCAAAGAGCTCCATTTTGATCTCATCTGACCACAACACTTTCACCCAGTTGTCCTCTGAATCATTCAGATGTTCATTGGAAAACTTCAGACGGGCATGTATATGTGCTTTCTTGAGCAGGGGGACCTTGTGGGCACTGCAGGATTTCAGTCCTTCACGGCGTAGTGTGTTACCAACTGTTTTCTTGGTGACTATGGTCCCAGCTGCCTTGAGATCATTGACAAGATCCTCCCGTGTAGTTCTTGGCTGATTCCTCACCATTCTCATGATCATTGCAACTCTACGAGGTGAGATCTTGCATGGAGCCCCAGGCCGAGGGAGATTGACAGTTAATTTGTGTTTCTTCCATTTGTGAATAATCGCAACAACTGTTGTCACCTTCTCACCAACCTGCTTGGCCATGGTCTTGTAGCCCATTCCAGCCTTGTGTAGGTCTACAATCTTGTCCCTGACATCCTTGGAGATCTCTTTGGTCTTGGCCATGGTGAAAGTTTGGAATCTGATTGATTGCTTCTGTGAACAGGTGTCTTTTATACAGGTAACAAGCTGAGATTAGGAGCACTCCCTTTAAGAGTGTGCTCCTAATCTCAGCTCGTTACCTGTATTAAAGACACCTGGGAGCCAGAAATCGTTCTGATTGAGAGGGGGTCAAATACTTATTTCCCTCATTAAAATGCAAATCAATTTATAACATTTTTGACATGCGTTTTTCTGGATTTTGTGGTTGTTATTCTATCTCTCACTGTTCAAATAAACCTACCATTAAAATTATAGACTGATAATTTCTTTGTCAGTGGGCAAACGTACAAAATCAGCAGGGGATCAAATACTTTTTTCCCTTACTGTACCTGCGTTGGTTAGGCATTGCCTCACCAATACTTACTTTACCTGGAATGGCACCTTCTACAAACAGAATGAGGGTACCCCTATGGGCTCCCCCTTGTCACCAGTGATAGCCAATGTTTTCATGGAGAAGTTTGAATCAGACGCCATCCAGACATCTACCCTGCACCCTTCCCTGTGGAAGAGATATGTGGATGACACCTTCGTCATTTGGCCACATGGCCTCTCAGCATTGAACTATTTCCTGGACCACATCAATTCCAGACACCCATCCATCAGATTCACCATGGAAGTGGAGAAATATGGAAAACTACCATTCTTGGATGTTCTGTTTGAGAGGAGACCTGATGGCTCCTTGGGACATTCTGTTTACAGGAAGGCCACCCACACAGATTCCTACTCGAAACCCGATTCCCACCACCACCCATCTCAAAATAATTATCTCATCAAAACACTATACCACAGAGCTCATTGCATATCTGACCAACACCACCTGACCAGTGAATTAAAACATGTTCATCTGGCCCTCAAGATGAACGGATACTCTGACCGTACTATCCGCCAAGCTGTTTCTCCCACCATACAGAAACAACCACCTGAAACTCCGATCAAAACCATCACGTTACCATACATAGCAGGCGTGACCAAAAAGATCTCCAAAATTCTAAACAAACATAAGATTCAGGTCCGATTCAGTACAGTACATACAATCCGTGATCTAATCCCATCTGTGAAAGATGTTATTCCTGACTTGCAATACCCTGGAGTCTATAAACTGAGTTGCATCTGTGGTTATTGTTACATTGGGGAAACGAAACGTCATGTCTCCGATCGTGTCCGCGAGCACAAGTCAGATCTGAAACAAAGCAAAATTGAGTCTTCTGCTATTGCCGATCATTGTTACAACGATGTGGGCTCTCATGATATTGTGTTTTCCGAGACCAAGGTGCTCTGAAAACCTTCTGGCTACCATCAAAGGTTTGTGCATGAAGCCATCCTGATATACAGACATAGACATAACTTCAACCGTGATGATGGGTACAAATTGAGCAATCATTGGAAAGATGTTATTAACCATGTAACAAAGATTGAACTCCTCGGCAAATCCACCTCTTAGACACACTTGAGCTGTTGTGCTTACGCTTCGCAGTCCCCACCTGAAGAAGGATGTAATTAACCAAGTTTAAACTTTAGCTGCCGTGCATTTTACTGCTAAACAGCCAGTTTATATTTACTCTCATAATCATATCCATATTGATTCTTATAATTTTACAGTCATATCCAGCCTGATACACCACCATCACTTAGGAAAAAAGTCTGATTTACAACAGTGTTTCATTCCCATTCGTCATTCAGCGTCCAGGCAGCGTACATGCATTGTACAAGCACCGTACATGCATTGTACAAGTACCGTACATGCAGTATACAAGTACCGTACATGCATTGTACAAGTACCGTACATGCATTGTACAAGCACCGTACGTGCAGTGTACAAGCACCGTACATGCAGTGTACAAGCACCGTACTTGCAGTGTACAAGCACCGTACATGCATTGTACAAGCACCGTACATGCATTGTACAAGCACCGTACATGCAGTGTACAAGCACCGTACATGCATTGTACAAGCACCGTACATGCATTGTACAAGCACCGTACATGCAGTGTACAAGCACCGTACATGCAGTGTACAAGCACCGTACTTGCAGTGTACAAGCACCGTACATGCAGTGTACAGTACAAGCACCGAGATGGTTATCTCCCCCCCCCCCGACTCATTGGCTCCTCCCTGCCCAGCACCCTATATAAAAAAACACGTGTCTTGAATAGCTTTCTTCACACGCAACAGTTATTTTACTGGAGCAGTTACATCTGATGACGGAGGCTGTTGTTGCTTCCAAAACGTCGTGATTTAATTGAGTTATTTTCATTTATTATATTTAATATTATTACTTTTTTTACCTACGTGACTTTACCGAAATGACCTAAGAGTATGAATCACGAAAGCTTCAAATCTAAAACAATGAACCCTGTTTTGGATTTCACCTTTCAAGGCTAGAAATATAATTTTACAGTACCCTTGGTGATATTCACATTCAAACACGAGTTTGTATTTTGCCTTCATTCCTATGCAGCAAGAGTATGCTATTTAAATACTAGGCTGTTGTTGCTTTGACTGTCAAGCCAACAAATCAACTTCTCTACTGCATAACTGATGTCACCGGCTCGAGTGGCTGGTTAGCTCACCTGTGTGGTGTTCTTCATACAGACAAATCCCTGAGCCAGGGTCTCTCTTGAGTCCCTCCATGCACTGACACACGGTGTCCTGGGCCACGGAGCAGGCGTGAGCCACCTCCTCATCTGTAATGAGAAAGCATCGTACCAAGCCACCAACCCCTCCATTCAAGCCAAAGTTACTTAAATAGTTTTGTTTTGCATCATCAGTCACTGAATGAGAGAAAAAAATGGTTGCCAGTTTGCCTCACATATAGAAATGTCTATAACAATAAGCGTACCATTTAAGACTGGGAAACAAAAGGAACCACCGCAATGTAAGGTAAGCACGCTGTACTTGCAACCCATAGGTCACTGGTTACATTAATAATTTAATCAATGTAAAAACAAAACGCCTCTGTCCACCCAGCACAATGTCATGTATCGTGAAACATCAATCTATTCTCACATTGACCATTCAACTTAAGCATTTTTTTCCCATAAAAAATAAAACACATAAAAGAGTAAAACTGATAGGCTGGTGTCTCATGCTGCCACCCTTGGAGTTACAATTAAGAGGTGGAAGACCTCTTCCAAGGCGTCTGAGCAATGTGCCAGAGTCGGTCAAACACCCTCTAGAGGGGATGTCGTGGGCTAGAACAAAATAGTATGCTAACCTCTTACAAGAAATTTGGTCTTTGTGGAAGAGTAGACCTAAAGTCCGGTAATTAATTGCGAAAATAACTACTGGAACCTTTGTTGGAACGCGGACGACTGTGATTTGACCAATTGGAGAGGTTATAATCATATGATCGTATATATTCCTGATAAAACATCCCCTGTTGAGGTTGTTTAGCCATACTTCACACATAGCAGGTTTGTAAAGGTGAGGAACATAGATGTCGGAGATTAGTACAGTACAATTGATTTTGCTGCACTCATCAGTACATATCCCCGTCGCGGTCTATACCACGAGTTATGTGCATGGTTGACGCCAATTCAAACCCTTTCCAGCCTGAAACTTGTTTAGCTTGTGATATATGATGAGATCAGGCACATTCCCGATACTGTCATTGGCAGGACATTATTAATTACGACAGATCCTGGTCTGCTTGATATCCTGTTTTGTTTTCTCGCTGTACACTCCAAATAAAACTTATCTACCTTATTACAAGATGCTGATGGCACAATTGGAATATGATGCATACAAAGAGATGAATCTCAAAAACACACAATGCAGATATGGCAGTAACCTACTTGCTGTGCTGCCATTTACCTGCTCTGCAGCTGCTGCACTGTGCACACTTCTCTTCATGGTTGACTCTGTTCATGAAGCTGCCCTCAGGGCATAGATCGCACACCGCTCTCATTTTATCAGCTAAACAGTCGATCTCCTTGTACGTCCCTGGAGGACAAAGCAGTGTGAGCAGGCAAGAGATAAGACTTCACTTTGAAATGGGAGCTGGACAAAACGTCCAACCAGGATCTGATTATTTGGGAGATAGAGATAACAATATTTAAACATTGGGCCTTTTAGGAACAATGCATCAACCCTAAGCATTTTGCTGTTTTTTTCTTTATTACAAATTAAACCATAGTGGGCCACTTGGAATAGCAACACCCATTGGATTTCTTTCCTGCATCTGTAGTGGGTCAACCTGGCCAGAAAACAGGCACCTGGGTACCACGCTGTTTGTTTCACACAGCAGGAGGTGTAGGGCAATGGTTCTCAACTTGTGGTCCGCAAAGCCGTGGGAAGTTGTCCATGGACTTCTCCTGGTTTGAATGTTATCGTTACAATCGAATGGCAAGGGGAGGGAAGTGTTATGAGCCTGGATGGCCATGCCTGTGTTGCTTTACCTGCAGGGCACAGCTCACAACAGATGCCTCGTTGTGATTTGTAGAATCCGTCATCGCACTCCTTGGCAAGAGACAACTTGTGCAGTAAAGAGATCTGCAAAACGGATCGATACGGAGAGGTTGGTCAATCATGGGGAGGAACTGAATAGCAATAAGACCCAGCTAAACGAATAATAAATATGCACGGTCTGCTTCACTCACAGTGGTCATTCAATATACCCTGGCACTCGCACCTTCAATTAGCTCGGTTGGCTACTTAGGGTGTGAAATAAATTCAACCAACATACATAATTTGAAAGGAGTCGGCCATTGTATGCGTGTCACAGTCCAAATTTGCTGAATAAAAAAAATTCCTGCAATTACAGTGGAACCTCGGTATGCGATCGCGTTGGAATACGTCGAATTTGGAATACGTCGTGTTTTTTCGAGAGAAAAATGTTTTGGGATACGACGTCTTGATTGGGATACGACGCGTTTGCTAGAACTTGTGTGGGTCGGGATGAGTCACCGCGTACAGAACCCGCGTGTGCCCCGTTCATGACTGAGACAAAGTGAGAGGGGCGGGGCACGTGGGGGAGAGGGGCGGGGCACGTGGGGGAGAGGGGCGGGGGGCGTGGGGGAGAGGGGCGGGGGGCGTGGGGGAGAGGGGCGGGGCACGTGGGGGAGAGGGGCGGGGCACGTGGGGGAGAGGGGCGGGGCACGTGGGGGAGAGGGGCGGGGCACGTGGGGGGGAGAGGGGCGGGGGGGGGAGAGGGGCGGGGCACGTGGGGGAGAGGGGCGGGGGGCGTGGGGGAGAGGGGCGGGGCGCGTGGGGGCGGGGGGCGGGGGGCGTGGGGGAGAGGGGCGGGGCACGTGGGGGAGAGGGGCGGGGGGCGTGGGGGGCTGCCCCCATGGAGGGTGGAGCCCCGGGTCGAGGCGCGCGCGACGGGCGGGGTTGAGGCACGCCACGTGACCAGCGCTGCTGGTAGCAGCGCGGTCACGTGGCTTCTGTATGCATTTTAGTAATTAGTGTCTAAATTATTTTATACAACCCCATGAATGTATAATATGCCATATAAAATATAATTTCTTTTCCTCTGGAACGGATTTTTCCCTTTATTTCTTATGGTAAAAATTCGTTTGGTATACGTCATTTTCGGTATAAGTCCTACCCTCTGGAACGAATTAACGCCGTATACCGAGGTTCCACTGTACTCAATTGGGGAACGCACCAATCATCGCCCCCGACTGACAAATTAATGCCCATTTGCAGGCCAGGTGCTGAGTTACCTTGTGATGTGTTTATGTTGCCTATAATTTGCACTCATGTCGTGTTTTTCTATTACTTGCAATTGCACGCCTGCTCATGTCACAGCTGGTGGAAGGGCCTCCACTACAGGGAGCTCCAGAGGATATTTGTCGACTCTTCCATGCTGACCAAACGTCGTGGAAGATGTAGGGAAACTCCCAATTCAACTCCTCACATCATCTTATCCTATCAGGGATGTGTATATATCGTCTTATGAATAACTTGAGACCTGACGATCAGATTCTGCGATGAACTCAATTACACTGCTGTGTGGACAGATGTGGTGGAGTAGATTTAAATTGAGCCAGAGGCCCCTGTATGGAATGTTCAGTGTGCTCACGACTACACCACGGCAGCCCCCTTAATTTCTCAGTTAACAAGGTACAAATGTTCGTGTCCTTGACATGTCTATATTTTGTTGAAAACTGACAATCAGTTATTTTATGCTTTAGCAGTTACCAGGGATGCAACAAACACGCTAATTTCGACTGTGGCTTTTACACTAAACCGTGAAACACACCGCCCAACAATCCATGCCTGTTTCACTAATTCACTGGCAGCATCTCAGACATTTACAAGATCACTCCAGTCGCCCTGTCTCACCAGTGTGGGACGCTGCTAATCACCCTGCCACCTGAGCGAAGAAGCGCAACTCCATTCTGTGTCTCCACACACAAATACAGCGAATATATTAAGATCCAATATATTAAGACAAATTCTATCCAGTTGTATTTGTTCAAGCAAGAACGCGCTGGAGCGGTTTTGAACTTCTGGTTCTCATCAGCAGTCAGGCTTGTTAAACAAATGGAGCAATACATTCCATATAAACTATTGGGTCCTGATCAACACCAAAACTAATTAAGTCTATACCGTCATCATGCATTGGCATGGAACATTGTGGGTAAACGCAACTATAAACAATCCTACAATGTCTTCACATAGAAGCACACATTATAACGAATTAGTCTATTGGCCTAGTGGCTTTCCATACCAAGTATGGTTGATGGATCACACAGATGGTTGTGTGCTGACAGATTAAAACTTGCTAGGCTCTGAGGAGCCACAATCTTTTCTGACCACTGAGCATTGCACTTATGCAGCGTTGTCTAGATCCACTACCTGCTGAGACCGCCATCCATGCCGTTATTCTTGCTTGGACTACCGCGACTCATTCTTCTATGATCTCAGATCAAGAGATGCCGCGATAACAAGGTAATACGCATCGCTTTCACACTCACATCTGCTGCTGTGTCCTCACCGAACTCTAAACAGATTTTACTTAAAGCTAGCCTATCACTAATCTCGGAGAGAATAAGGTTACTCCGAGTTGAACTCCATCATTTAGACAAGACTCTCTTACAAACACATTTAATGTTAACACAAAAAATGTCCCCTTCTGATTGGAACCACGTTGACAACATGACTTCTGCTTCTGCTGACTCACTGTCAGCCAAATGCAAAGCCAACCTGGTTTCTAAATTCAACCTCCTATCTAAGAAGAAATCAGAGCCACAAATCACAAAGCTGGATGTCAACAAGACCGTTATTAATCAGAGTAACATCCCAATTTCTGACAATCTGAAAACGGTACTGGCCAAAGGACTAAATTTCGCTGTCACCCCTAAATATATACCAGTAGAGGATGTGATTTCTCAGGTTGATGTTGCCCTCAGAGGCATAGGACACATCCATGCGGATGTAGCAAGAGCTGAAATAGCCACGATTCTAAAGAATGCTAAGAAACCCACTAATAACATTAGCAAAAACGAACGCTCTGAACTCGCGAACTTAAAAAAGAGAGATGATATAGTCATCCTCTCGACAGACAAGGGCAATGCCACGGTCATCATGGATAAAGATTCATACAACAACAAAATCCTGGACCTACTTAATGATGGGAGTTACTCCAAAATTAAAAGCGATCCTACTAACAGCCTAACGACAAAAACTAACAAAATCATCACGAGTTCGACTTCCCTAATCGAACCAAGCAAACGTCCCTCTCTAAAACCCTCGGCGGCAAGACCTCCCAGACTCTATGGTCTTCCCAAGATCCATAAAGAAGGCACCCCGCTACGACCCATCGTGTCGACGATAAACTCTCCTACCTACAAACTAGCCCGTTTTCTATCAGATACTCTGCTCCCCTTCACAGGCAAGACCTCTTCGGCAGTACTCAACTCAACCCAATTAGTCTCTATGGTCAAGGACATGGTACTATCTCCTGATGATATCCTCGTCAGTTTTGATGTAGTATCTCTGTTTACTAAAGTTCCAGTGCCTGACACCTTAACAATAATTGAGGACTTGGTCCAACATAGATTGAATGCGGATGTACCTGCACTGGTTAGGCATTGCCTCACCAACACCTATTTTACCTGGAATGGCACCTTCTACAAACAGAATGAGGGTACCCCTATGGGCTCCCCCTTGCCACCAGTGATAGCCAACATGTTCATGGAAAAGTTTGAATCAGACGCCATCCAGACATCCACCCTGCGTCCTTCCCTGTGGAAGAGATATGTGGATGACACTTTCATCATTTGGCCACATGGCCTCCCAGCATTGAACCACTTCTTGGACCACATCAATTCCAGACATCCATCCATCAGATTCACCATGGAAGTGGAGAAAGATGACAAACTACCATTCTTAGATATTCTGTTTGAGAGGAGACTTGACGGATCCTTGGGACATTGTCTACAGGAAAGCCACCCACACAGATTCAACAGTGACTTGCGCACAAACACGTCCACGTCGACGACACCCACGAGCACCCCGTGCCCTCTTTTAGCCCCGCCACCCCCCTCCCGATATGTTACATTCATTGGCTACCACATTCTGATAAGCTCCTCCCCACCTCTCCTCCCCTTTAACTTGTATTTAAGAGCTTGCATCTTGAATCCCTGCCTCACTTGATGCAGCAAATCTGGCTGTGACGGTCCCACCTGATGATGGAGACTTGTGTTGCCTCCGAAACGTCGTGATTTTATTATTTAATTTTTATTAATTTTTATTTCATTTTTTTACCTACGTGACTTTACCGAAAGAACTAAGAGTATAGTATATCTCAGATTAGAGATGATTCGGAATGCCGCTGCAAGGCTCCTCACCCATAGAGACAAACGTGATCACATCACTCCAGTACTGCAATCTCTCCACTGGCTTTCTGCCAAGTCTCAAATTCACTGAAATATTGCAGTGACTGTTTTTCTATCAGTCACGATCTTGTCCCTGTCTCTTACCTCTCCCTTCTCATCTCACTCTGTTAGTCTCCACGCACTCTCCTACTCGCCCCCTCTCATCTCACTATTTCCCCCCTCCATGCAGTCTCCTACCTCCCATCAATCCACTCTCCTACCTCTGCACTCTCATCTCTCTTCCTGAAGTTCAATACTTTAAACTGAACGTATAATTTACCGTCTTACCATATGGTAGAAGAAAAAGCCAAGAGGTAATACATCTCAGGAGACCGTCTCCGAGATGTACGTCAGCTCTCTACATATTAGCCTAATTGAAATGTTTTTTTTGCATTACCAGTAACTGGATGATTAAAAAACTTATTGGATTACCAAACGCTTAAATGTCTTGAAAAATAATTATAACCGAGAATTGAAGGAAGCTGCTGTGGTGTAATGGAAACTTATTGGCCATTCACAGGTGGCTGTGTGGTGCCATTCATTTTTTTTATTAATGCGATCAACACTCAGTTGCAATGTACAACGCGTCGATAGAGGAGTGGTGCTACAAGTTGATGTAGGGTGAGGATGGGAACATTTTGGGGACCGTAATGGAGGTAAGTGGTGCTGTGATGGTGAGTGGATGTGACTGGTGAGGTGTGGAGGAGGGTGTTGCTGTGTGCTAATAAGTGATGGGGTTTAGAGGTGATTGGTGCTGTGTGGAAGTGAGTGGTCGTGTATGGAGGTGAGTTGAGAACCTGGTTTAGCCACAGTTCAGTCTATATTTGTCTCTATTCGAGTCTGTGCGTCTGTGTAATTGTTTTCCATCCATTGCACTCTTTGAGTTTGTGACTCTATGGATCTCGATGTGAGGGTATGGGTCTCCGTGCGTGTGTATGCGTCTCCGTGCGAGTGTATGCATCTCTGTGTGAGCCCACATAGAGAAAATGTGTGTCTCTGTGCAAATATATGGATCTCGATATAGGAATACAGATATCGATGTAAGTCTTTGGTGACCGGGCTTGAGGATCCGGTTTAACCGCAGATGGCTGAAACTTGAATTCGAACCCAGGACCTCAGCAATACGTTAACCCTTTCACTGACAAATGACTGAGATAATGTGAGTGGGCATCCTCACCATGAGCAGAAGTTTTACTCCCATCGTGAGCCCCGCTGGGTTCCTCCACAAGGTCATGATGCTCCGCTCTCCACGGCGCAGACGCTCAGACTCCTCCATCCCATGTCCAGCTCTTATCCATCTCAAAATGTGAGTCCAGAAAGTGTGACCTTAATTTATCAGCCTCGACGTTTTGCTTTGTTCTTGGCAAGCATCTGTTGAAAATAAACAACACTCTGGATTTGTATTCCTAATTATTGGATCTTGTCAAGACAATGCTGGATGGTGGTTGCAAATGATGTAGTTACAAATTATTCTGTTGAGCACACGCCCAATGTCCGAAAAGGTTACCAACAACACAATATCCTCTTGGTTTTTTCGGTAAAGTCACATAGAAGGGAAGTAATAAAATAATACAAATAAAACATAATAAAATAAAATAATTCTCACGACGTTTCGGCTACAACGCAAGCAGCCGTCTTCAGGTGAAGAATGAGACACTGCCAAGCTAGGAGCTTATATATACGATGGGTTGGAGGTGGAAGAGCGCCTTAACAAAAAGAATGTGCATATCAAGAGGAATTTAGCATATTCATGGGAAATGCGTAGGAGGTGGGCGGGGGGGGTTTCAAAGTCATATTATGCCCATGCATTATGCAGGATCGGCAGCACCAAGGGAGGGTGCAGGGAGTAGCATTAACAAAGGAAAGGAATGTTAATAGTATGTAGCTGCAGTTACTAACCAACCACGTAGAAAACTAAAGTATAAACTACATAAAAACTAAAGTATAAACTGCATAGCATCATCAGTATACTTACTATACTCTACAATAAGCTGAGTTACTAACAGCAAGTAATACATTACAATTCTACGTCGTAAAAATTATATAATATGCTTCCATCTAAACTTTATTCTCTTACATCACACGAGCATACACTGTACTATATACTGCCATAGATAAACCCAACATTAAATTATATACTGTATTGCCATAAACCACCCCTATACCTTATACATTTTAATATAACACTATGTATTATTCTACCCACCCTAATGTGTATCACACTGCTATATGTTTACTATACAATTACGATACTATATATTACTTTGTACATTGTATTAAGCATATAAATGTTATACTATTTGTTATTATACACTGTACCATTGACCGTCGTGTCAATGGGTGAGTCGTGGGGGGAAAAAATTCAACCTGACATGGTAAGAGGTAGAGAGAGGCGAGGAGTGTGAGCAGAGTCACGTGCAGGCTGCTGTAACACCACACCTTCTCTACTGCTGTACCACTACACCTTCTCTACTGCTGTACCACTACACCTTATCTACTGCTGTATCACTACAACTTCTCTACTGCTGTACCACTACACCTTCTCCACTGCTGTACCACTACACCTTCTCTACTGCTGTACCACCACACCTTCTCTACTGCTGTACCACTACACCTTCTCTACTGCTGTACCACTACACCTTCTCTACTGCTGTACCACTACACCTTATCTACTGCTGTATCACTACAACTTCTCTACTGCTGTACCACTACACCTTCTCTACTGCTGTACCACTACACCTTCTCCACTGCTGTACCACTACACCTTCTCTACTGCTGTACCACCACACCTTCTCTACTGCTGTACCACCACACCTTCTCTACTGCTGTACCACTACACCTTCTCTACTGCTGTACCACCACACCTTCTCTACTGCTGTACTACTACACCTTATCTACTGCTGTACCACTACACCTTCTCTACTGCTATACCACTACACCTTGTCTACTGCTGTACCACCACACCTTCTCTACTGCTGTACCACTACACCTTCTCTACTGCTGTACCACTACACCTTCTCTACTGCTGTACCACTACACCTTCTCCACTGCTGTACCACCACACCTTCTCTACTGTTGTACCACTACACCTTCTCTACTGCTGTACCACTCCACCTTCTCCACTGCGGTACCACTACACCTTCTCTACTGCTGTACCACTACACCTTCTCCACTGCTGTACCACCACACCTTCTCTACTGTTGTACCACTACACCTTCTCTACTGCTGTACCACTACACCTTCTCCACTGCTGCACCACTACACCTTCTCCACTGCGGTACCACTACACCTTCTCTACTGCTGTACCACTACACCTTCTCACTGCTGTACCACTACACCTTCTCTACTGCTGTACCACTACACCTTCTCACTGCTGTACCACTACACCTTCTCTACTGCTGTACCACTACACCTTCTCACTGCTGTACCACTACACCTTCTCTACTGCTGTACCACTACACCTTCTCCACTGCTGTACCACTACACCTTCTCCACTGCTGTACCACTACACCTTCTCCACTGCTGTACCACTACACCTTCTCTACTGCTGTACCACTACACCTTCTCCACTGCTGTACTACTACACCTTCTCTACTGCTGTACCACTACACCTTCTCCACTGCTGTACCACTACACCTTCTACACTGCTGTACCACTACACCTTCTCCACTGCTGCACCACTGCACCTTCTACACTGCTGTACCACTACACCTTCTCTACTGCTGTACCACTACACCTTCTCCACTGCTGTACCACTACACCTTCTCCACTGCTGTACCACTACACCTTCTCTACTGCTGTACCGCTACACCTTCTACACTGCTGTACCACTACACCTTCTACACTGCTGTACCACTACACCTTCTACACTGCTGTACCAATACACCTCCACTGTGTAAACATCATTAGGGGATACAAAGACGGTAATTGTCATGGCCACAGCACCCATTGATAGGTACGCGCTAACAGCACTTGCCTCAACAATGTTAGGCTATACAGTGGATCTTTGTATTTTGTGTATGTGCAGGTGCGTGCAAGCATTTATGTTTGCGTGTGTGCGTGTCACATTCCTGTCTGTGGAGGTATTTGTGTATCAGATGGAAACGGAACTCATCGTGAAGGTCAGTGTTCACGGGGTTCTGCCATTTCCACGCACGGGCAGAACAAGGTGAAACAAGGTGAACCATTTTGTTCAGAACTAATAAATGAATATCCATTGCTGTCCCGTAATTCTATGCTCCCGTGTCTACTCTCTCCGAATTTACAACCCCCCATTGACCTCGTGTTGAAGTATGGTTACATCACTCCCCACAACTCACACGGCGTGAAGAAGTCCGCATAGAGCAGTGGATTGACAAAAAATATGCCACTAAAACATCCTTAATACACACAGTACATAATCCTCTTCATATCTACACCACATCCACTGCTGTACCACTACACCCACTACTGCTGTACCACTACACCCACTCTACTGCTGTACCAATACACCCACTCCCCTGCTGTACCACTACACCTTCTCCACTGCTGTACCACTACACCTTCTCCACTGCTGTACCACTACACCTTGTTGTCTGACCAGCTAGTTGTGCCTCAGGCTTGTTCCATCGGGACCGGCCCTCTAACTGCTACCGTAGGTGCACACCAGATTCAACATCCCTGGTGAGTCGGTGCAGTCAGCAGCTGCCAACGCCGAACCCCGGGTGGCGGTTAATTAACCCGGAAACCTTAGCTTGTCTGAGCCTGGGCATGTGGAACCCCTGGTAGAGGAAATGCCACCAAAAGGGTCTTTGGACCTTCCACTGCAACCAGGACCATCTCCAGTCGTCTTGACTACGTCTTGCCACTGGGTACAGATGGGGCTGGTCGAGAGAGTGAGGTTGACGCTGCGCACATCACCCTCACTTAAATCCAAGTTCTCTGCGCAAGTCATGGCACTTTTTACCATCGTCATTATCCAAGTCCTGTGGCGATGGGTGAGCGTCGAAGCAGCAGGCACGGATATGCTGGAAGCTGTAGCCGCAAACCTGCACGTAGGCGGCTCAGGATATTGGTCGTTCCTTCACTGGACCGAAGCAGCAGTGAAGTCCGGCAGCACCCTGAGTGACTGAGCAGCCCTATTTAGAATCACACTGCTCACCTCCGTAGTGAGGAAAAGGTTAGAAATTGTACCCTAAACATTGCCTGCTTCAAAACATCCTGGCCAGCCTACCGCAGCTGGCGGGATCCCATACTTGTAGTCGAAAAACTAAAATAAAAACAATTAAAATGAAAAAGACCAAAGTGATACCACTCACTGTTGGCGCCTGAAATGTGTGGACTTTGATGGACACATCTGGATAAAAAAAGACCTGAGAGACGCACCGCCCTCGTGGGCAGAGAGCTCGCCAGATACAATGTGGATGTTGCTGCCCTTAGTGAGACCCGACTGGCCAATACTGGACAGGTGAATGAAGTGGGTGCAGGTTACACATTCTTCTGGAGCGGACGAGGCCAGGAGGAGAGACGTGATGCTGGTGTTGGTTTTGCAGTAAAAAACCACCTGGTCAACCAACTGGCAAGCCAAGCCCAAGGGGATAATCGACCGTTTAATGACCTTAAAGCTCCACCTATTGGGTAAAAAGGAGGCCACCATCATCAATGCCTATGCCCCTATCATGACCAACTCTGACGAGATAAAAAAACAAGTTTTATAATGACCTGGAAGTCATTATTGCTGCCACAGCCTGCTCTGACAAACTCCTGATACTTGGTGACTTCAATGCCAGAGTTTGAAGTGACCATCAATCATGGAATGGAGTCATAGGTGCACATGGCATTGGAAAATGTAATAGCAATGGCCTTCTGCTGCTGAAAACATGCTCTGAATTTGACCTGCTCATCACCAACACGATATTCTAACTACCAAAGCGCAAGAAAACGTCATGGATGCATCCTCGTTCACACCACTGGCACTTGATTGACTACGTCATCATGAGGAGGAGCGACCGGCACGATGTCAGGGTGACCAAGGCAATGTGTGGTGCTGAATGTTGGACTGACCATCGTCTCATCATCTCCAAACTTAACATTCAGATTAAGCCTCCCAGACGCCCACAAGGAAAAGGACGTGTCAAGCATCTTAACATCACTTGCCTACAACAGGATCACACCAGACTGGCCTTTGTTGAGGCTCTTGACCATCACCTGGAGTCACTAAGCTTTGAGCATACAGACGCTGAGGCAGACTGGACTGCTCTCAAGACCGTGTAGCATTCTACAGCCCTTGAAACACTTGGTGTTCCCATACGTACACATCAAGATTGGTTTGATGAGAACTATGCAGAAATCCGAGCACTCCTTGACGAAAAACATCGCCTGCATGAAGCATATCTGAATGACAGCAGCTCAAGCTTAAAGAAAACTTCCTTCCTCAACATTCGCAGGGTTGTCGAGCGGAGACTCAGAGTCATGCAAGACACCTGGCTATGCGCAAAAGCTGATAAGATTCAATCCTACACTGACAGTAACAACACCAAGTGCCATTTCCACACATGGGCATAACAAGGTGAAACAAGGTGAACCATTTGGTTCTGAACTAAGTAATGAATATCCATTGCTGTCCCGTAATTCTATGCCCCCGTGTCTACTCTCTCCGAATTTACAACCACCCACTGACATCGCGGTGAAGTAAGGTCACATCACTCCCCACAGCGCACACGGAGTGAGGAAGTCCGCATAGAGCAGTGGACTGACAAAAAGGATCCCCCAAAAACATCCTTAATACACACACAGTACATAACCCTCTTCATATCTACACCACCTCCACTGCTTTACCACTACACCCACTCCACTGCTGTACCACTACACCCACTCTACCGCTGTACCACTACACATTCTCCACTGCTGTACCACTACACCCACTCCACTGCTCTACCACTACACGCACTCCACTTCTGTGGATAAGGTATTGTGGTAATTCATATGAACACATCCTTTATTCATCCACTTGAAATGTGCTTCTATCCAAATTAATAACGTGCTGACCCCAAGCCACTCCAACGCTTGTCGTACTGTGAATATAAAACGTAACATTAACCATCATCAGCCATGAGCGATCAACTGCTGGATGAAGGCTTCCCAGAGCCGTCACCGTCTCTCCCGAATCTGCGACGCAAGAATCCTCCCAGTACCTGCATACTTGATGAGTTCATCGCTCCATCTCCTCTCAGACGCGTTCCGTTCCTGGTTACTTCTCGTACTGTGGAGTTGTACGGCGCTGACCACTCAGAGACCCTCGCATTGCAGAACGCTGCTGCTGCTGTGTCGAGAGGCTGAAACCTCTCCCCTTCTCACGGCCACACCGGTTCTGTGGGGTTCTTGTGCCCCACATTGTATGCGGGTGACGTCGAATACCGATGGGGTGTGCAAATATTTTTTTATTAATATTCTCCGAAGCTCATGGCTATTTTGATTCACGTATGATTTCATGTCACTTTAATCTATATCTCCACAGAGGTTCCTTTAACATCTGGCAGTCCACCAAGCAACATCTGACCGCTGACGAGACAATTAATGTCTAAACCGGTCCAGAGTTTGCTTGTAGTGAATCAGTCTGCTGAAAGTATTCACTCACAGACGGTCAACGCTGAAAATAATTATTGTTCGTGTGTTCATTTCATCTTTAGAATCATACTATGTATTTAGATTGCAGGAGGAATCCATGAAGCCCTATATCATAGATGTCCGGTCGGGGCAGGTCAGCAAGTTACAAAAACATTGCAAGTTAAAAGGATAGGAATGAAAAAAATATGGAAAAGGTAAGAAAATCAATACACGTAAATAAATGCAAATATTTCAAGTTCAAGTTAATGTATTAGGTATAGCCCTGTGAGACATTCGGCTCTTGAATCGGGTGCAACCGCAACAAACAAAAAACAAAAACATGAACAAGAAAACATTTTAAAGTGAATATGTGACTAAGTGCAAACAGAAAATCCAAGAAAAGACAGCAAAATATTGCATAAAAAACACCGTACACCAACGCTGTGCAAAAATCCCAGTGGGATGCAAGTCAAATAACAATAACAACAACCATAACACAACTTAGATGAAGGCCATCAGTCTTACTCCGTACTACAACAAACAAACATGGCCAAACCAATAACCTTTCGAAATCACCAAAATAATGCCATGAAAGCAATGAAACAGTGATCATAGGAACTGTTACAGAATTTTCACAATAAACGACATAAACAACATGTACTACCAAAACCCTGCAGCCATTCTGGCTGCATGAGTCACTCCACAACAGTAGGAGCATCAGTCGGAGTATTATAATGTTTCAATGCACCTTTAAGATCAGCACACTAAATCAAAACACAGGTCATACTTTGCAGCGATCATCTAGAGCAAAACATTTTATTTTAGGCCACTGAATAGCACTGGCAGCTAGGGGTGTACAACTCCTCTAGAGCAGTTTTGAGTGAAGATCTCATAGGTAGTGACTCAAGTTGCAATTTATTGGCAATAGCATTCCAGACCCTGGGGGTATCAATAGCAAAGGCCCTTCCCCTCCAGTATATGTGTAGTGACATAAGAAGGGAGGGGCTGCTGGGGGCTCTGGGTTCCCGGGCGGGTCCAGACGCTTAAGCCTCTGGGCGCCAGGCGCTGGGTTCCCAGGGGGTCCAGACGCTTAAGCCTCTGGGCGCCAGGCATTGGGTTCCCAGGCGCTTAAGCCTTTTGGCGCCGCCAACGGGGGGGGGGGGGGCTGTGTGTGCTCTGTGGGATGTCTGGTGGCGCACACGGCCCCACCCCTCGTTGGACTAGGCATAAAAAGGGGAGCTCCCTAGACGATCGGGGCCAGTTGTAACTCAAGACCCAAGACCCACGACCAGCCATCTGAAGACCCTGGGATGTTGTGAGAGCGAGTGGTGGGACTCTGGAACTCCCGACTCTACGACCTTGTGAGGGCGAGTTCCAGAGCGTAGCCAGAGTAGAGTATCTAGGCTGTGTACCTAGGCTGTGTACCTAGGCTGTAACAGAGTATCAGGACTGTTGGAGTGTTGTGTTGTAATAAAGAAGTTACCTCTACAAGTGTCTCTGGAACCCGTTACATTTGGCGTCAGAAGTGGCAATGGAGACAAGAAGTAAGCCACGTACCTTCAGTCCTGACGGTGATGTTGAGTAGCAAGCGGCGACCGGGCAGCCAACTCGGGCCGACAACGACGCCGCACCGCCGGCTGAGCAGTCGTCCACCACACCTGCCGATCCTCCTCCAGCGTCGGGAGCAGCAATGGAGGAAACGCTGCTTCACCTCACCGAGCTGCTCCACGCCACCGTCTCCATCCTGGACGACATGCGTCGCTCACAGGCGGAGACAGGAGGGAGAGAGGCGGCGCAGCGGCCGCGCCATTCCGCCGGCTCCCACACAAAGATGGCAGCCATTCCCGCCGCAAATACATCCGGGTGTGTCGTCACTTCTGCCGGGGGAGCAATGACCGCTGGGAGCGACGTCACTTCCTGGCAGAGGTGTGGACTCGAGTCATGTGACTTGGACTCGAGTCAGACTCGAGTCATGAATTTGATGACTTCAGACTCGACTTGGACTTGCATAACAATGACTTTGTCCCACCTCTGAGGTGTGGACTCGAGTCATGTGACTTGGACTCGAGTCAGACTCGAGTCATGAATTTGATGACTTCAGACTCGACTTGGACTTGCATAACAATGACTTTGTCCCACCTCTGCTTCCTGGCCCAGCGTGGGCCAACCCGACGACTCCGCGTCATCAGCGCTGCGTCCCTCACCGCCGAGTGACAGCGCTGGGAACGCGAAGCCAGCTTCAGCCGGGTTGCCAGGCAACGAGCGCGGGGCTCACGTCCACCAACGCCTGCCGGCACTCAAGGCGTTTTCTTCAGAGGGAGGTGAGTGGGCGGCGTTCGAACGCCGGTTCGTCTCTCTTATAGAGACATCCGGCTGGTCGGAGTATGAAGCGCTCCAGGGCCTCCCGGCCATGCTCGACGACGACTCCCTCGCAGCACTCCTTGCGGTGCCACGGGCGAAACGTGCCACGCTCACGGATGCCCTTCATCAGATGCGGCTGATTTATGGACCCCCATCCGAAGCACGTCACCGCTTCGATACGAGGAGGAAGAAGGCCTCCGAGTCGGCGATGGGGTACCGCAGCGCGCTGCTGGCCATGGAGCGGGTTGCCTACCCTCGTATGGATGAAGACGCTGTGGAGTCACTCGTGCTGCAGAAGCTCATGAGCTTGGCCCGCCAGCTTCGAGTTGCCATGCCGACAGCCGACGACGACGACGACTTCACGTTGCTACGTGCTGCCAGGTGCATCCAAGCACACCTACATTGCGATGAGGACACGACCATCGCCGCCTGCGCAGGCCCACCTGATGCACAAGCCTATGACGTGCATTCGGGGCCTCATCAGGCCTTCGCGGCAACAGAAAATCGCGGATCGTCCAACTGGCGATCCCAGCGAGATCACCATCAGCGGGACCGGCCAATCTCGCGCCAGGACGGGGCGTCCATTGTCTGCCACAACTGTGGCCTTCGGGGCCATGTGTGGCGTCCGGCTGCCGGGTCCCCCGACGCCGGACTTCAGGACCTCCGGCGCCTCGGCCACCACCGTATCCTCGGCATACCCAGGCGAGTCACGACACCTCGCACTCTCGGCCCCCACTTACAACAAGCACGCACCCTCACACCACACAGGGGGGTCATGCTTCGGAGGAGGGGGATTCGGGCCCATCATTGAACAACCGGGCGCTCGGACCAGGTCAATGGTCCGAGTTGGCCCATAGGGTCGTTGCCGCGGCGGCAGGGTCCTCTGCCGTAGTGGGTTCCATCGAGGGCGTTGATGTTCGTATGTTGATCGATACGGGTGCGTCGGCGACCATCATTTCAGACATAATTTATAACATTCTGCCCGATACATGCCGTCCCTTGCAGCCAGTTGATGTGCCATGCTATGCCGCAAATGGGGGTTCGTTGGGCATCACCGGACAGATCAATGCTCAGATCCGCATTGCTGACGTCCAATTAGTTGGGCCATTTTGGTCTCATCAACCCTCGCCGTTCCGTGCCTCCTCGGAACAGATTTCTTGGGGAAGATGCCCATTAAAATTCTCATTAACAAAGGGTGTATTGAGCTCCCCTCCGGCCGCCGCATGGCCTTCCTGCCCACACCCACTCGGTTGCACTCCGCATCTACGACGGTGCAGGCGTTAGTGGCCTGCACAATTCACATTCCTCCCGGCTCTCAGATGTTAGTTCCCCTCCGGTTTCGTAAACCCCTTGACTATGACGCGTTCATGGGGGGTGCTGTGATCGGGCCTTCGCGTTCAGCTGAGCGGGTGTCGGACCTCATGTGTGCACAAACGCTCGTGCGAAGCGACCACGACCCCTTTATCCAGGTCCTTAACGGGGGATTGGAAACAGCCGTTATCTGTCAGGGAATGGTGCTTGCTCACGCGACGCCAGCCCCGTCAGAAGATGTGATCGTGGGTCACGTAGGGGGCGAGTCCTCTTCCGTTGCCAAGCCAGGTCCTGACACAGGATGGCTCAACGCGCTTTGCTCCACTTCTGCCGATATGTCACCATTACAGCATGCTAAATTACGCACGCTGCTGAGCGATTTCGCCGACGTTTTCAGTCAATGCAAATTCGACATTGGCTGCACTAAATTGCTAAGCCACCACATCGACACGGGTGATGCCGCTCCAATTCGTCAAGACCCATTCCGGTTGAGCCCGGCCGAAAAGGAACATGTACGGGTGGCCGTCAAGGATATGTTGGCGGCCGATGTCATTGCGCCATCAAATAGCCCATGGGGGGCGACGATCGTTCTTGTTTAGAAGCACGACGGGAGCCTCCGCTTTTGTGTTGACTTCAGGAAACTTCTTCTTGTTTCTTTCGGTAAAGTCACGTAGAAGGGAAGTAATAAAATAATAAAAATAAAACATAATAAAACAATTCTCACGACGTTTCGGCTACAACGCAAGCAGCCGTCTTCAGGTGAAGAATGAGACACTACCAAACTAGGAGCTTATATATAAGCTGCATTGGGGGTTGAAGAGCGCCTTAACAAAAAGAATGTGCATGTGAAGAGGAATTTAGCATATTCATGGAAAATGCGTAGGCGTTGGGCGGGGGGGCGCCCAACGCCTACGCATTTTCCATGAATATGCTAAATTCCTCTTCACATGCACATTCTTTTTGTTAAGGCGCTCTTCAACCCCCAATGCAGCTTATATATAAGCTCCTAGTTTGGTAGTGTCTCATTCTTCACCTGAAGACGGCTGCTTGCGTTGTAGCCGAAACGTCGTGAGAATTGTTTTATTATGTTTTATTTTTATTATTTTATTACTTCCCTTCTACGTGACTTTACCGAAAGAAACAAGAAGATGAATCCCTGCAGTCACGAAAGCTTTAAATCGAAATTCAGGAAACTTAATATGATTTCTGTGGCCGACGCCTACCCGCTTCCCAGGATAGACGAGTCACTCGATGCCTTAGCAGGTGCACACTACTTCTCCACCTTGGATCCCCTCTCGGGGTTTTGGCAGCTACACCTTGATGTCGCATCCAAACCAATGACGGCCTTTCGCACGCCACAGGGACTGTTCCAATTCAACAGACTTCCCATGGGTCTTCACTCGGCCCCGGCGACGTTCCAGCACCTGATGGAGCTGGTCCTCGCTGGGCTCCAGTGGGATTCTTGCCTAATCTACCTCGACGATGTAATCGTGTTCAGCAAAACTTTTGATGAACACCTCACGCGATTGAAGGCAGTTTTCCTTAAAATGCGGGTGGCTAACCTCAAATTCAAACCGCAAAAGTGCCACCTCATGAGGGATTCGGTTCGTTACTTGGGCCATATTGTCAGCCACTCGGGAATTGCCACAGACCCCGAAAAGACAAATTGCGTGCGCTCATGGCCAACTCCTACCTCTGTTGGGGAGGTGCGGAGTTTTATCGGCTTCGCCTCATATTATCGACGATTTGTTACGGGATTCGCATCCATCGCGAAGCCCCTCCATGCATTAACGGCCAAAGGGGTAAAATTCCGTTGGGGAGAGTTAGAACAGGCATCTTTCAATGCCGTCCGAAAAGCACTGGTCGATGCTCCTACCCTGTCTTATCCAGATTTTACCACTCCATTCATTCTGGATACAGACGCCAGCAACACCGGAATTGGAGGGGTGCTGTCGCAAATTGTCAATGGAGTGGAGCGCGTCATCGCCTATGGCAGCAGGGTGCTGTCGCCCGCGAAGCAACGTTACTGCGTGACGCACCGCGAATTGCTTGCTATCGTTTTTTTCATAAACCAGTACAGACCATACGTGTATGGCAGGCATTTCACAGTACGCTCCGACCACGTGGCGCTACAATACGCCTTGCGAGTGGACCAACCATCTGGACAGCTCTCACATTGGCTCGAGATCCTCCAGGACTTTGCGTTCACTGTCATTTACCGCAAGGGGATTCAACACGGGAACGCCGACGGGTTGTCGCGGCTGCCGAACAATGGGCGCTGTGCTTGTTTTTTGGGTGCGGGGCGTTGTAGGCAGCCTGACGGGGTACCGCCCCCAGCCCTCGCGGCCGCGGCCGGGGATGGGGTCGGGGACCACGGGGCTCCCTCCACGCAAGTTCCGCAGGACGCATTGCTGGGCCTCGGGTTGGACGACTGGGGACGTCTTCAGATGGAAGACGTCTCCCTCCTCAAATTGAGACGCCGCGCTAGGGATGCCGAGGGTCACAGGGGGCAGGGGGGCCCCGTATCATATGTCATCCGGGAAGGCGTCCTCATGCATTGGGATGGGGGGTCCCAATCCCACACGTTGGTGGTGCCCACCTCCCTGCGGGGGCGACTTGTGTGGGAAACCCACAGTCGCCTCTTGCACTTGGGTGTTCAGAAAACACTAGCTAAAATCCAATTGGAATTTTTCTGGCCGGGCATGGCAAACGATGTGGCTGACCTTGTGCAAGGTTGCACAGAATGTGCACGGCGGAAACCACCTGCTAGGCCGTCCTGCCCGCCGCTCCAATCCATTAAAGTTTCCCGGGTCAATGAGATTGTCGCATTGGATATTTTGGGTCCGTTTCCCGCTACTCCTCGGGGTAGTAAGTACCTTTTGGTTGGGGTCGAATATTTTACCCGATGGGCCATGGCCTGGCCACTCCCCAACCAGTCTGCAGCAGCCATTACGGAGGCCTTTTTCCAGGGCTACGTCCTGGACAAGGGTGCTCCCGAACGCCTGCTGACCGACCAAGGGAAAAATTTCTCTTCCACCCTGTTGCGGGATGTGTGCAACCTGCTAGGGACACACAAAATTCGCACCTCGCCATATCACCCCCAGACTGACGGTATGGTCGAGCGATTACATAGGACACTTACCTCCATGCTAAGCCACCAGGTGTCTGAGTCACAGACTGATTGGGATCTCCACATACCTGGTGTCTTGGCCGCCTATAGAATGGCGCCCCATGCTGCCACGGGGTACTCGCCATTCTATCTTATGTATGGTAGGGAGGTTTGCCCCCCAATCGACGTACAATTGCACATTAAACAGCCCGCACCTAAGGCTAAGATTGCCGACCACATCCGTGTGAATGTGCGTCGTCTCGTGGATGCCCGGGAGGCTCCTCAAAATAACTCAGAAGCCCATCAGCTTGCCAACGAGTGGTTGCGGAATCTCCGCACGTCCCGCCACGTTTGGGTAGAAGGGGACCGCGCCTGGCTCCACTGCCCGTAGGTACCATTGGCTACTTTCTCAAAACTGCTTAAGCCTTGGAGAGGCCCGGTTGTTATTATTCGCGTTCTCCACCCGCAGTGTGTCAGGATCCAGCATGGCAAGCGACGTTGGTTCGTGCACCCGTCACGTCTAAAACCTTACATTCAACCCTACACACCTCCTTCACTTCTCCGGGGCAAAGAGCGCGACATATCTGACGAGCCGCGCCACGATAATGCTGCTTCTAACTCTCGGGCAGGTCCCGCTGTCCCGCCCTCAGGTGCCTTGGGAATGAAACCCGCCACAGCCGACCCAGCGGGAACACGCTTGCCCGCGGGATCAGCGACCCAGGACACAAGCGCAACAGCGGGTCGTCGGTCCCCTCCCGCCTCCGTCGCGACCGATGGACCTGCCACTCGGACTCACTCCAAACTCAAACGATTTTCATGACCCCCGCCCACGAACTCTCGTCCCAACGCAACGCCACTCACCTTGCCATCATGTATAGTGGGCGATTGGGGCGTGCGTTCATCCTGCATATATGTGTTTATACAGTGTTGTTCTGCATCGGTGGCCTGGAGTTTTTTTATATACGCGTGACCACAGGAGGGGGAGAGGCGCTTTCTTCTCATTTTTTTTTCTTGATTTGTCACACACTCATTCTGATGGTTAACAAATAATTTATTGTACAATTGTATTTTTTTTGACAGCCGGGTCGGCTGGAGGCTACGTAGAGGGGGGTAATGTAGTGACATAAGAAGGGAGGGACTGCTGGGGGCTCTGGGACCCTGGGCGAGCCAGGCGCTTAAGCCTCTTGGCGCCAGGTGCTGGGTTCCCAGGCGAGTCAGACGCTTAAGCCTCTTGGCGCCAGGCGTTGGGTTCCCGGGTGGCCCAGGCGCTTAAGCCCCTTGGCGCCACCAACGGGGGGGGCTGTGTGTGCTCTGTGGGATATCTGGGGGCGCACACGGCCCCACCCCTCGTTGGGGACTAGGCATAAAAGGGGAGCTCCCTGGACGATCAGGGCCAGTTGTAGCTCAAGACCCAAGAACCAAGACCAGCCATCTGAGGACCCTGGGATGCTGTAAGAGCCAGTGGTGGGACTCTGGAACTCCCGACTCTACGACCTTGTGAGGGCGAGTTCCAGAGCGTAGCCAGAGTAGAGTATCTAGGCTGTGTATCTAGGCTGTGTACCTAGGCTTTCTACCTGGGAGTTGTTACAGAGTATCAGGACTGTTGGAGTGTTGGACTGTTGGAGTGCTGTTACAGAGTAATAAAGAAGTTACCTCTACAAGTGTCTCTGGAACCCGTTACATTAGTCTATGGGTAGTGGAAGTCTATGGGTACTCTTAGTCTATGGGTATTATTAGTCTATGGGTAGTGTTAGTCTATGGGTAGTGTTAGTCTATGATTAGTATTGAGTCTATGGGTAGCGTTAGTCTATGGGAAGTGTTAGTGTATGGGTAGTGTTGAATCTATGTTTAGTGTTAGACTATGGGTAGTTCAGAAGTATTAGAGAACGGATAGCACAGAGCTACCTCCCATATCCCTTTGAGTGACATCTGTTACTACAAAATAAACTAAACTAGTATTATTTTACCAGGTAAGGCCCCACTGAGCTACGTAGCTCTTTTTCAGACGCGACCTGGCTACCACAAATTATAACTCAACAAAGTGGCTCATCGTCATGTGGACATTTATTAAAGCAGCCAAATATACTCTCAACGCGTGACGTTGATCCTGAATGTGGAGGTAAAAACCGGAGGAGCCCGGAGAAAAACCCCACGACCAAGGAGAGAGAGAGACACACAAACTCAAAATATACAGCAGCAGGTGTCAGGGTTGGGATCGAACCCTTCCTGTACACCAGGCGAGGTAGTTAACATCTCCTAGCCACCGTTGATGTCTCCACACGCTCTGGGCATACGCCGGTAATGTTCATTGTGTAGAAGCCGCATCCATGATTTTTAATTCTCAGAGATGGAATTCAGCCCAACTCAGTGCAGAATAAACTTTAACGTGATCAGGATTTAAATATATATATTTTTTATCACCATGGCCTTTTATTATTTATTTGTTATTCATGGCGCCCGCGTGCTTTAACGTTCGTCGACACCATGGATGAATCCTATGGGAGGGGAAACGTTAACTGAAAAACGTTAACCCGATGGTCACTGTTAACACAACGTGAACCGAGGGACGACACCGTATAGGCTTCAACGACCCTTAGGTTGAAGTGCTGTTCGTGAACACCAGGGGCTGCTGCCACGACCTTTGTCAACAGGGTGGGGGTCTGTGCAAGATACACGACTGTGGAGCCCAACCCTCCTTTCTCCAGAATAACTTTCACTGAAATAGCTACGGATATTTTTGTTTATTCCCGTATACAATAATGTTAGGCTATAACCAGACATATTAGTTGCACCGTGCATTGTGGTTTAGAGGAAGACAGTCTCACGATAACAGTTATAAAAAAATATATATTTTAAGGTAACAATACTCTCCATTAAGATAATTGGTTCTTTACCCTTCTATCTGGCAACAAAACTGACACCTTTTTGCAAGGAGTCATGTTTGCATAGACCGCAATACCTGCAGTCATAATACAAACAAAAGAACATAACTCTGATAATGTGCACTGTCCTTGAAGTTGATTGGTCCACACCCGAGACAGCTTTCCTTCGAGCCTAGTCTCATATGGGTTGGACCAGATGACGCCACACATTATCAGAGTTATGTTCTTTTGTTTGTATTATGACTGCAGGTATTGCGGTCTATGCAAACATGACTCATTGCAAAAAGGTGTCAGTTTTGTTGCCAGATAGAAGGGTAAAGAACCAATTATCATATTTTTACTGGCAAATGAACTCTCCATTAAGTTATCCATGCGTCTTTGCTTCTGTAGTAAATCACGATCCTTGTGTATGAGGGGCTATATGATGGGGGGCGGGGAGGTGGCACCATGGCGGGGAGCTGCGAGGATGGGACTCCCGACTTGCAGTGCTGGGTGTGAGCGTTGTCGGCGCCACTGAGTGGACAGAGCGCAGCTCCTGCAGCTCGTGGGTGCGAGGTGGAGTGTGGGGCAGTTAACGGGCAGCCATGACGTTGTCAGTTGGGGCAGTTAACCGGCAGCCATGACGCTATATGTTGGGGCAGTTAATGGGCAGCCATGACACTGTCAAATTTCGATTTAACGCTTTCGTGACTGCAGGGATTCATCTTCTTGGTTCTTTCGGTAAAGTCACGTAGAAGGGAAGTAATAAAATAATAAAAATAAAACATAATAAAATAATTCTCACGACGTTTCGGCTACAACGCAAGCAGCCATCTTCTTCACCTTATTATGTTTTATTTTTATTATTTTATTACTTCCCTTCTACGTGACTTTACCGAAAGAATCAAGATGACACTATCAGTTGGGGAAGTTAACAGGCAGCCATGACGCTGTCAGTTGGGGCAGTTAACAGGCAGCCATGACAGTCAGTTGGGGCAGTTAACGGGCAGCAGTCACGAGGCTGTCAGTTGGAGCAATTTAGGGTGTTGGAGAGTCGATTTAAAAATGGGTGAAATAGCAGTTGGGGCATTGATGCCTGGAGAGGAAAGGGAGTGGCTAGGTTGTGAGACCTGGAAACTGATTGTGACAGTTGTAAAATAATATTTTGATTAAAATGTATTAAATTGCTACCATTCTGGGTACAAATTTCCACAATTATAAGCGTATTCTCTTCCTGTTTATATTTATAGTAAAATATAGACATTACATTTGGAGGCAGCGTGATAAGGGGGGACCCATGGGGGTACCTTCATTTTGTTTGTAGAAAGTACCATTCCAGGTGAAGTGTTTCAAGACCCAATATATACAACATGGGGCACGCACGCCCCCCTTGTTTCCCTTTCTTTGATGGGCTAAGCACCGCTCTTCATTTTCACGTCAGCTTTTATCGTGTCACAGTGCCCCGATTATCAAGATGAAATGCAGTGACTGTTGTTATTTTTTTAGGGGATTTGGCTTGACGCCTCCATTTCCTGGGAAGTGTTTCTCCCACGTTGTCTAGGTCTCGACCTCAAGTCGCATTCGACGTCATGAAAAGTGGCTCCATACATTGCCTGGGCAAAGGTCAATCTGCATAGGCACGTATTTTAGCGTGACCCTGGTAGACTGGGTGTATGTATACAGTAAAACTCTCTGTCTCTCTCTATCCACGAGGGGTTACCTTCTTGAAAACGCTCGTGAGTGCAGAATTGGCGGATGCAGAAACCTCGGTTGCAATGGGGAAAAATGTGGGTCATGTGCCTTGGTACGAGTGTATATTGGAAGGGCGGAGTGGTAAATGTTTAATAACGTTGAATACAGTAAATGTGAAATCTTCTATTATGAACGCCCATCATTCTGTATGTCCGTTTGTCCGTTTCTCCATCAACTAAATGATAAGAGCCTTTCAGAAGGCCTGAATCTACAAGTTATAGAAAGTGGACCCCCCCCCCCTCCAGCACAGATGGGGTAAAAAGTTGATCAAACAGGGTTCCAAAAATTGTCGACCCCCACCCCCCAATAAAGAAAAGCATTTTGTAGGCACCTAAAACCCCCCCATAATACAATATAGTCAGGAGTATCTACTGACTTATTGTAGTATCAGCTTACTCTATTGTAGTATCTGCACACATGGGGGTGGGGGCGGGTGGGAGATGAAGTGGACATCAGTGGGGGTGACGGGCGAGGCGCTGAGAATCCCACCGCAGGAGTTCGAATTCTAGTCCATCATAAAGAACAATGTGCATAACCCAACTAATAGTAGCTACTGCATATTCCCAGATTAACACGGTCCATTGCAACATATACGCCGACTATAACCGCCCTCTGGTCTTGGCACCTGATAGGCTCACAGTGATGACGTCACATTCAGTCCTCTAAGACAGTTCAAGTTCATTTATTAGGTATAGCCCTGTGAGCCATTCGGCTCTTGAATCGGGTGCAACCGCAACAAACAAAAAACATGAACAAAAAACATCTTAAAGTGGATATGTGACTAAGTGCAAACAGAAAATCCAAGAAAAGACAGCAAAATATTGCAGAAAAAAAAACCGTACACCAACGCTGTGTGCAAAAATCCCAGTGGGATGCAAGTCAAACAACAACAACAACAACCATAAGACAACTTAGATTAAGGCCATCAGTCTAACTCTGTACTACAACAAACATGGCTAAACCAATACACTTTTCGAAATCACCAAAATAAAGCCATGAAAGCAATGAAAAAGCAATCATAGGAACTGTGACGGAATTTTCACAATAAATGGCATAAACATGTACTACCAAAACCTTGCAGCCATAGCTGGCTGCATGAGCCACTCCACAACAGCAGAAGCATCAGTAGGAGTATTATAATTTTTCAATGCACCTTTAAGATCAGCACACTAAATCAAAACACAGGTCATACTTTGTAGCGATCATCCGGAGCGAAACAGGGAAGACTCATTCACTTCCCACGATTGCATTTGCAGACTTTTTAATGGAGCTCACAGTCGACTCGTCTGTACCTCGGTGGCAGGGAGATGTTAACTAGCTCGCCTGGTATACAGGAGGTCATGGGTTAGATTCCGACCCTGACGACTGCTGTACATTTGGAGGTTGCGTGTCTCTTTGCCGTGGTAGCGTGGATTTTTCTTCAGGTGCTCCGGTTTCTCTCTCCACATTTAGAATGAACGTCACACATTTAGAGTATTGTGGACCTCGGTGGGTCTGTATGCTTCTCTATGAGTGTGGGTCTCTGTGGTTCTCTCTGTAGGTCCCTGTGGGTCGCTATGGGTCTGTAGAAACGTGCGTTTAGATTATTTTGCTGCTGCTGCTGCTATACATTAGCACGTGATGATAATCCACTTCGTTTGAGCTATAATTTGTGATAACCAGGTAGCTTTGGAAAAAAAATAGATTACATAGCTCAGTGTTTAAAAAGTGTCGTCTTTTTTTATATCCGGTTGCGGCAAACTCGGCGGTTTGACCTCTGGGTCTCAAGGCTGTGGCTGTTCGTAGGTTTTTTTTTTCTCACAGTTTTAGGGAAGTGACATTTCGCAAAGGCAACTTTTCTAATATTAATTATTCCAACAAAGACACTTCCCCTTTTTGGGTTTGAACTCACGAACCGTAAAATGCAAGTGGCGCTGAATATCACTGGCTTTTTCTGTACGTATGCATGTTGAACTTCTTCTGCACCGTACGTAGCCAACCGTGCTACTGCATGCACGTTGAACTTCTTTCACACCTTACATAGCCAACTGTGCGAATCGGATGTGTGGGCGAAGAAAAACAAACTCATCACAACAACAACAACAAGCAGCTCTATAAAGTAAATTTGTTTTTCAATGTAGATAATTTAGAAGGGCACAGCCTCCATTGGCTTCCTAATACCGGAACAGAAGAGTCTTCCAAAAGGGCTGCAGAAGTACATCTGAAAGCGCCGCGCGATGCGCTGACCATCTATGTTCCATGTCTAGTCAAAAGTGTAGTGTATAGCGCAGTGTATTGTAGTGCATAGTGTAGTGTATAGTAGTGTAGTGTGTAATAGTGGCGTGTATAGTAGCGTAGTGTCTAGTTTATTGTATGGTAGTGAAGTATATAGCGTAGTGTATTAAAAGAATAGGGTTTTACCCTTTTTTCTGGCAAAAAAAACAGGTGTTAAGATGTTAAAACACCAAACTGGAACCTTTTACAAGGATTCATGTCCGCATTAACCACAGTAACTTGTGAAAATACAAACAAAAAACATGATCTGACAGTATATGCATTGTCTTTGAAACGAATTGGTCGACACCAGAGACACCTTTCTTTAGAGCCTAGTATCAAACAGTGTTAGACCAGAGGACGCCAAAAGGCAAACAGCACTAAAACAATTCAATTACAAGACAATGAGAGCTCGGAGTGAGCAGCTGCATCATGGGACCTCTTTTGCCAGTGTCAAGATAATAGAATAGGATTGCTACCTTTTTTCTGGCAACAAAACAGGTGTTAAGATGTTAAAACACCAAACTGAAACCTTTTGCAAGGAATCATGTCTGCATTAACCACAGATACTTGTGGTGAAAAAAAAAATATGCTCTGACAGTATATGTGTAGTTACAAATGGAAGCAGGCTTCTCTGGCGGCAACACGTTTATTATTCAATAACGATACAGCTTAACACAAAGGGGTTACGGCCCCTTCCACCCGATATCCCTAGCGTGCCCTACACACTGAGAGAGCAGCCAACTAAGGGTCCTCCTGCTAGCGGGACTGAGGGGGGCTAACCTGACCCGACCCAGCCAAGGTCCTCGGGTCCGGCCCCCGGCACCAGGTCTTCCAGGTGGCTTCTTGAGTCTTCAAGTGGACGACAACTGACGGGCCCGTTCAGGGACCCGTTTTTATACACAGTCCCAGTTCACCCCGCCCCTAGCCACACCTTCCTTCTGGAATCTTCCCGAGGGACCTGGAGTGTGACGTCATCTGCACCCCTGGTCACGATGCTCCCCGGGGATTACATGGGCCCAACGGCCCGACTGCATATACCTAGTCGGCTCAGCTTCCCTTCCGCCCCCTGTTGACACGGTGCCGGTACTACCGGCTATGAGTCGTGGTGATCGCGCCCAGCAATGCCACTACATATGCATTGTCTTTGAAACTGATTGGTCCACACCAGAGACAGCTTTCTTTAGAGTTTAGAGCCTTTGGCGTCCTCTGGTCTAACACAGTTTGAGACTGGGCTCTAAAGAAAGCTGTCTCTGGTGTGGACCAATCTGTTTCAAACACAATGCATATATTATCAGAACAGTTTTGTTTGTTTGTATTTTCACCACATGTGTCTGTGGTTAATGCAGATGTAATATGTCAATTATGGCGGGAGACGAGTTGACGGGGCAGCACTCATTTATTAACATTAATATAACAGTAACAAGTACAGCCGAGCTACAGCCTACGCTACGCGTGTCTAACCCGGCTACGCTCTCGGGCCCTCCGGCCCCGTACCTCCCAAGGGGAGATATCAGACCCACCCTAGCCGGGGTATGGGTCTCGACCACTGGGTCCCACAGCCCGGCCCTTACAAGGACGTCAGGCCGTGAATCCCAAGGTCTCACCTCTGAGCCACACAGGGTCCCGGCCCTTACAAGAGCAGCGGGGCTAGGGGTCTCAGGGCCCTGTCTCTTCCTCCGTCTTCTGTCTTCACTGGTTGACAATTCCCCGAGTGCTGCTGCGCATCACCTTACATAGCCCTCCGCTCCAGGGGGCGGGGCCTATGCGGACCGCGATGTAGACACCTGCCTGCGGACCGCGATGTAGCCACCCACCACGCGCTGTCTCACGATCCCCCCCCCCGCCAGCACGTACCGCCTCTACATCACCCCCTACCACATAGCTCGCAGCCGGCTCGGCTGCAAAAAAACTCACCCCGTGTGCGCCCCGTAACACCAACAACAACAACAACCACAACACAACACAACGAGAACTCCGTGAACCCCGCAACAAACCCGAACACTTAACCGTAATAACAACAAATATATGTACATACCGACGAGTAAAACCAATAAACTATATACAAGAACGACCTGTACAGCGTCCCCTCACCACCGCTCGCCCCTTGAACGGAACATTAGAACGGACGGAAGGGGAACGCTGTGACAAGGTGACCCGGCGGGACCGCCTCTCCCCTCCAGTCAGGAAAAGTGGCGTGACCTAGCACTCCCGCGGGGACGGCGACAGGGGGTTTACAACGGGCCGATCCCAGAAGACATGCGCATTCCGAGCGAGGCGACAACCGCGACAAGGCATCCGCGTTGGTGTGGCGCAATCCCTTACGGTAAGTGGTCGTGAATTGATAGTCCTGGAGGACCTCCAACCATCGGGATAATTGACCCGAGGGTTGGGCGACACGCAACGCGTATTGAAGCGCCGCGTGGTCCGTACGGACAGTAAAATGACGGCCGTAGAGATACGGTCTGAATTGCTGGATAAAAAAAACGATAGCCAGCAACTCGTGACGGGTCACACAGTAGCGCTGTTCCGCTGGCGACAAAACCCTGCTACCATAGGCGACCACCCGTTCGACTCCCCCGACCACCTGCGAGAGTACTCCAACAAATACCCGTGTTACTGGCATCCGTGTCGAGCAGGAATGGTTGGGCGAAATCAGGGTAACACAATGGAGGAGCACTCACCAAGGCGTTCTGAAGGGAGCAAAACGCGGCCTCCTCCTCCGGCCCCCAGCGAAACCTCACCCCTTTCGCTGTCAAAGCATGCAGGGGTCTGGCTATGGTGGCAAAATGCTCAACGAAACGGCGGTAGTAGGAGGCAAATCCGATGAAACTGCAGACCTCAGTAACTGAAGTGGGCGTCAGCCATGAGCTGACACAGTGTGTCTTAGCGGGATCGGTGGAGATCCCCGAACGGCCCACAATGTGCCCCAAGTACCGTACCGATTCCCGAAGTAGGTGGCATTTCCCCGGTTTAAACTTTAACTTAGCAGATCGCATTCTGAGGAACACCCCCCTCAACCGTTGGAGGTGCTCCTCAAAAGTTCGGCTGAAAACGATGATTATCATCAAGGTAAATCAAGCAGGTATCCCATTGGAGGCCCGACAAAACCAATTCCATGAGCCTCTGGAACGTCGCGGGAGCAGAATTAAGTCCCATGGGCAATCGATTAAACTGAAATAGGCCTAACCGGTGTCCGGAAAGCGGTCTTCGGTTTGGACTCCTCATCGAGGGGCAATTGCCAGAATCCCGATAGCAGGTCAAGCATTGTAAAAAAACCCTGCCCCCGCTAAGGCATCCAGAGATTCATCCATTCTGGGGAGCGGATACGCGTCAGCCACCGAGATCTTATTAAGGCAGCGGAAATCTACACAAAACCGCAAGGACCCGTCCTGCTTTTTAACAAGCACGATGGGAGCTCCCCTTGGACTGGATGAGGGTGAAATGATGTCGGCATCCAGCATGTCATTAACAGCCGATTGCACATGTTCCTTCTCGGCCGGGCTTAACCGGAAGGGATTCTGCCGAATTGGGGCCGCATCACCCGTCTCAATGTGGTGGCGTAACCGGTCCGTGCAGCCAATATCATATTTATGTTTGCTGAATACGTCAGAAAATTCGAGTAGCAGGCCACACAGCGCCCCCAACTGCACACTGGACAGGTTACTGGAGCCCGCACACAACGAGTCCAACCACTGTTGATCTTCCCCCGATGGAGGATGCGGATCCAGAGCAGAATCAACGTGTGCAATGAGCTGCTCATCCATGGGCACCGGCGCCGTGTGAGCAAGCACGGTGCCCTGTGGAATGACGGCTGGCCGCGACCCCGCGTTCAAAACCATAACGAATGGATCCCTGTCCACCTGTACCATGGTCTGAGCTACCGCCAAGTCCAGGCCCCCAACAGCTTTGATCGACGGACCCAACAGAACACCCTGTCCCGCCGTATCCACCCCCAAGGGTTTCCGTAACCGAAGGGGTACTAGCATCTGCGATCCCGGGGGCACGTGCACCGTCTGGGTTGCCAGCGCCTGGACCATTGCACAAACCATGCGCAGTTTTGTAGGGCTCGCTAAAAATGTAATACGGCGACCCAATGGGAGCTCGATACAGCTCTGATCGACGAGAATTTTAATCGGCATTTTAGCCAAAAAGTCTGTGCCCAATAAACATGGAACCGCCAGGGAAGATGAGACCAAAACAGGTCCCCCCAATTTAATATCCCCGATACAAATGGTCGCCCGAATCTGGCCGACAATACCCAAAGAACCCCCGTTCGCCGCATAACATGGCACGTCCACCGGGAGCAGGGGTCGACATTGGACGGGGAGAATGTTATAAATAAGGTCAGAAATGATAGTGGCCGACGCACCCGTGTCAACCAGCACTCGGACCTCAACACCGTCAATAAATCCCGTAACCACGGACGACCCGGCCGATGCAGCCACTATCCTGTGGGCCAACTCGGACCATTTGACCGCTCCCAGCCCCTGTACAAACCCCCCTCGCCGAACCGAATCCCCGGCCCCCATGCGCGTTCCCTCCGCCGCGAAGCGGCGACCCGCGTGCGACGTGTATGTGGACCGAGCATGTGTGGTGCCGCGACTTGCCGGGGGTAGCTGGGATGACTTGGGGCCTTGGTCGTCATCCAAACGTGGTCCCGTGGCGCGCTGACGCGGAGCCCGGCACCCGGACGCAACGTGACCGCGAAGGCCGCAGTTGTAACACATCGCGAGAGACGTCGCAGGTTTCGGTTACTCCAGCTTCCGGGTCGATCGCAGGGGCGAACGACCTCCAGATCTCCAATCCCCGGTCTTGCTGTGGCGAAGGCCTCCTCTCGAGGTAGAACGCCTTGGGGGTCGACGACCGCCGAGGCAGGTGTTGCAACCCCGGCCGATGCACAGACGACCATCCGCTTCCGTTTCAGGACCTCGTGTGCATGGATACTCATAGCAACCCGCAAGGAACAAATGTCCACCTCGTCCGCCATGTTGATAGGGACCCCCAGGTCCTGAGCCAACGCCAGCAGCTGTTCTGTCACCATGGCGTCCTTCCCCTCCTCGTCCATGCGGAGAAAGGCGGCGTCCGCGAGGGCAAGCAGCGCCGTGCGGTAGGCGAGTGGAGTTTCCGTGTCACCTTTCCGCCGGTCGTAGAATTGGTGGCGGCAGGCCGAGGGTGGCCCATACACCCTGGCCATGAGGCGTAGTGCAGCTTGGAGCGTGGAACGGCCCGATCTTGGGGTGGATCTGAAGGCCGCGAGCGCGTCGTCGTCAAGCGTCGCTGGTAGCGCACGTAGCGCCGTAGCGTCAGACCACCCCGACATTTCCTGATGGGCGAGGAATCTCTGCTGGAAGGCTCCCCAGTAACCCCCCTCAGCCTTGAATGCCGTCAACGCGGGAAGTCGCTGTTGAAACACCTGGTCGTCTTCCGATAGCTGATTTTCCCGCGCCTCGCCGTCGTTGTGAGAATTGGCGGCCCCGTCCACGGGTGGTTCGTGACGACTTTTGGCGCGCGCCGATGACGCGGGCTGTGAAGAGTGGAGGTCCCCGGTCACATGGTGTTCGCGATTCCCGCCAATCGACGGACGATCTGTAAAAATGGCGCCATTTTCAAAATTCGAGGCGCGAAACGTATTCTGGCGGGAATCTTCTGCGTGCTGCGCAGCGCTGGCGTGAGCCCGCGCCCGGTTCCCCTCCTCCACATTCGCCGTCGTCCTTCCTCCTCCACACGCGGTGATTTCCGCCAAAATGGAAGCCGCGGCAAGTAGCAGCTCCGCCAGGCGAGAGTGCGCATCCTGGAGCCCGGTGTCGGACCCGAGCGGAGCGTCAGGCATCCCCGAAAGGTGCTGCGGTGTCGGCATCTCCTCCTCCTCTCCTCCCGAAGCTTGCTGGCCCGGTATGTCGCGGTCGTCCTCCCGGTCTCGCTCGTGGGTACGATTAGTTTTCGAAGACAGTTTCACTTCTGACGCCAGTTGTAATATGTCAATTATGGCGGGAGACGAGTTGACGGGGCAGCACTCATTTATTAACATTAATATAACAGTAACGAGTACAGCCGAGCTACAGCCTACGCTACGCGTGTCTAACCCGGCTACGCTCTCGGGCCCTCCAGCCCCGTACCTCCCAAGGGGAGATATCAGACCCACCCTAGCCGGGGTATGGGTCTCGACCACTGGGTCCCACAGCCCAGCCCTTACAAGGACGTCAGGCCGTGAATCCCAAGGTCTCGCCTCTGAGCCACACAGGGTCCCGGCCCTTACAAGGGCAGCGGGGCTAGGGGTCTCAGGGCCCTGTCTCTTCCTCCGTCTTCTGTCTTCACTGGTTGACAATTCCCCGAGTGCTGCTGCGCATCGCCTTACATAGCCCTCCGCTCCAGGGGGCGGGGCCTATGCGGACCGCGATGTAGACACCTGCCTGCGGACCGCGATGTAGCCACCCACCACGCGTTGTCTCACAATCCCCCCCCCGCCAGCACGTATCGCCTCTACACAGACACGATTCTTTGCAAAAGGTTCCAGTTTGGTGTTTTAACATCTTGACACCTGTTTTGTTACTCTTTGCGTCTTTCGGTAAAGTTACGTAGGTAGACAAATTAAAATAAAATAATAATAAAAAAATTCCACGACGTTTCGATCCCAACACAAGTGATCGTCCTCAGGCGGAAAAAAGAATCCAGCAGTAGAACTGCTGAACCAGACAAAATAGTAAAAAACTATTCTTGTATTTTGACACCGGCAAAGGAGGTCCCATGATGAGCGTAGTGTATTGTAGTGTATAGTGTAGTGTATAGTAGTGAAGTGTATAGTAGTTTAGTGTGTAATAGTGTAGTGTATAGTAGCGTAGTTTATAGTGTAGTGTATAGTGTAGTGTATAGTGGTGAAGTATATAGTGTAGTGCATAGTAGTGTAGTGCATAGTAGTGTAGTGCATAGTAGTGTAGTGTATAGTGTAGTGTATAGTGTAGTGTATAGTGGTGAAGTATATAGTGTAGTGCATAGTAGTGTAGTGCATAGTAGTGTAGTGCATAGTAGTGTATAGTGTAGTGTATAGTGTAGTGCATAGTAGTGTAGTGTATACCCACGGTTCTCACCTCTCACGGTACTCACCATACCCACGGTATTCACCATACCCACTGTACTCACCATACCCACTGTACTCACCATACCCACTGTACTCACCATACCCACTGTACTCACCATACCCACTGTACTCACCATACCCACTGTACTCACCATACCCACTGTACTCACCATACCCACTGTACTCACCATACCCACTGTACTCACCATACCCACTGTACTCACCATACCCACTGTACTCACCATACCCACTGTACTCACCATACCCACTGTACTCACCATACCCACGGTATTCACCATACCCACTGTACTCACCATACCCACTGTACTCACCATACCCACTGTACTCACCATACCCACTGTACTCACCATACCCACTGTACTCACCATACCCACTGTACTCACCATACTCACCGTGGGGAGCGGTGGTGTAGTAGTGGTTAGCGCTGCACCGCGCTATGAATCCGGCGACTTCGAGTTTGATTCCCAATCACAACCAACACTGGCGTTGATGATTACACTATGTAATTGCCTATGCCTAAAAGTATAAAAAAATCACTACAAAAGATTTAGAAATCTAGTCTCAAACAGTGTTAGACCAGAGGACGGCAAAAGGCAAACAGCACGAAGAAAATGCCACTATCAGGACGATGAGAGCTCGTGGTGAGCAGCTACATCATGGGACCTCCTTTGCCAGTCTGAAAATATAATAGGTTTAACACTGTTTGAGACTAGGCTCTAAAGAAAGCTGTCTCTGGTGTGGACCAATCAGTTTCAAAGACAAAGCATATACTTGATTAGAAGTTTTCGTGACTGCAGGAATCCATACTCTTTTGTTCTATCGGTGAAGTCACGTAGGTATAGAATAAAATAAATCATGACGCTTCGGGCACAACACAAGCGTCCGCCATCAGGTGGGAAAGCATGGTCTGCTGCTGAGGCAGACTGTTTGAAAGGTTTGAAATGGGTGTAGCTCAAGGGTCATAAAGAAGTGGCCGGGGCTAGTGATGATAATGTGAGAACGGCCTCCTCGACGAGGGCATGGAAGTGGCTATGTTAATGTGAGGGATTAGCATGTAACTGTCAAAATGAAGGAGAAGAAGAGCGGCCTCCTCGACGAGGCATGAGAGTGCAATGCAACGGACATGTGAGCATGAGAGATCTAAGAGAGAGGCATAGAGAGAGATACACAAAGAGTCGAAATAACAGCTGACATAGGCAGGTTGGATGGAAACATCACAGTCAGTTAAGACTTTACCTGGTTAATAACGTCTTTCCAATGATTGCTCAGTTTGTACCCATCCTCTCGGTTGAAGTTGTGTCTGTGCTAATATATCTGGATGGCTTCATGAACACATCTCTGAAGGTAGCCGGTAGGTTTGCAGAGTACCTCCGTCTTGGAAAATTCAATTTCGTGTGAGCCCACAGCGTTAAATCAATGATCGGCAATGGCAGAGGTATTGGTCCTACTGTGTTTCAGATCTGCCTTGTGCTCACGGACGCGGTCCGAGACATGTTGTTTCGTTTCTCCAATGTAACTGCTGCCGCAACCATGGCTCAGTTTGTAGACACCAGGGTATTGCATGTCAGGAATCACATCTTTTACAGATGGGATTAAATCACGGATTTTGTGTACTGTATTAAAACCAACCTGGATCTTGTGTTTGTTGAAGATTTAGGAAATATTTTGGTAACCCCTACTATGTATGGTAAAGTGATGGTTTTTGTTTGATCCTCAGAAGGTTGTCTCCGCATGGCTAGGGAGACAGCTTTGCGGATTGTACGGTCCGAGTATCCGTTCATTCTGAGGGCTTGGTGTACGTGCTCCAATTCACTGGCTAGGTGGTGCGTGTCGGAGATGCAACGGGCATTAAGGTGTAGTGTTTTGATGAGGGGATTCTTCTGGGCTGGATGGTGGTGGGAGTCCGGCTTTAGATAGGCATCCGTGTGGGTGGCTTTCCTGTAGACCGCATGTCCCAACGAGCCATCAGGTCTCTTCTCGATCAAAACGAGTAAAGTATATACTGTCAGAGCATGTTTTTTGTTTGTATTTTCACCACAAGTATTGTGGTTAATGAAGACATGATTCCTTGTAAAAGGTTTCAGTTTGGTGTTTTAACATCTTCACACCTGTTTTGTTGCCAGAAAAAGGAGAAACCCTATTTTAATTTGTGGAGAATAATAGCCATTTTCTATACTTTTTAGGCATAAGTAATTAGGAAATAACTCTACCCAGGAACACGTTTTTTTAATTACACCGTTTTATCTGAACCGGTACCGGGCCTCCCCTAGGTCGACTCAGCTTCAAGTGAGTACCCCCCCTCCCCGTGCAGTGGTTGTGTAGTAAACATCGCCACTGAGAAGACGAAGTTGGCCGGACGTGTGTGGTGCTGGCCACCCACCCCCTCTGTGTGTGCCACAGTGCCGGTAGCCTTCAGAGGCAGCACTTAACCCTTTAGTATGTGAAGGCAATACGGCGGATATTTGTCTTTGTTTGTATACGTACGTGTGTGTGTATGTATACGTTGAAATGTCAATGTGTACGTGCGCTATTGGACACCTTGATTCAGTTTAACACGTAGGCTTTCGCCAACAATATTATTCATAATAAATGTTTTTGGGTTAGATCGCGTTACTTATACACGTGTCGCAACCCTCCATCACCCGACACGGCCAAACAGTATAAAATGTGTCACGTTTACAAAAGACAATTGTTAATGTTTACTCAGTATGAATGGAAACAGTTATCATATATTTACATTCATTGCAAGCATCTATATAAGTCTGGATATTTCTCTCGCCCTTCTAGAAAATCGATAGCATTTTCATCACTCAGCTCTCTAGCCCCTTCTGGAACATCATCTTGAGGTCGTGATGATGGTGGCGATGGTGGTGGTGGTGATGATGATGATGGGATCTCTCTTCATCTTTACAACAAAGGTTGATGGTGAGTGTGCTGGTGGTGGTAGTGACGACGATGGTGGTGGCGATGGAAGTGAAGGTGCCACCCACTCACTCACCCACCCCATCACCCACTCACTCACCCACCCCATCACCCACTCACTCACCCACCCCATCACCCACTCACTCACCCACCCCATCACCCACTCACTCACCCACTCACCCACTCATCCACCCACTCACTCACCCACTCACCCACCCACCCCATCACCCACTCACTCACCCACTCACCCACCCACCCCATCACCCACTCACCCACCCACCCCATCACCCACTCACTCACCCACCCCATCACCCACTCACCCACCCACCCCATCACCCACTCACCCACCCACCCCATCACCCACTCACTCACCCACCCATCACCCACTCACTCACCCACTCACCCACCCACCCCATCACCCACTCACCCACCCACCCCATCACCCACTCACTCACCCACCCCATCACCCACTCACTCACCCACCCCATCACCCACTCACTCACCCACTCACCCACTCATCCACCCACTCACTCACCCACTCACCCACCCACCCCATCACCCACTCACTCACCCACCCCATCACCCACTCACTCACCCACCCCATCACCCACTCACTCACCCACCCCATCACCCACTCACTCACCCACCCCATCACCCACTCACTCACCCACTCACCCACTTATCCACCCACTCACCCACCCACCCCATCACCCACTCACTCACCCACCCCATCACCCACTCACTCACCCACCCCATCACCCACTCACTCACCCACCCCATCACCCACTCACTCACCCACCCCATCACCCACTCACTCACCCACCCCATCACCCACTCACTCACCCACCCCATCACCCACTCACTCACCCACTCACCCACTCATCCACCCACTCACTCACCCACTCACCCACCCACCCCATCACCCACTCACCCACCCACCCCATCACCCACTCACCCACCCACCCCATCACCCACTCACTCACCCACCCCATCACCCACTCACTCACCCACTCACCCACCCACCCCATCACCCACTCACCCACCCACCCCATCACCCACTCACTCACCCACCCCATCACCCACTCACTCATCCACCCCATCACCCACTCACTCACCCACTCACCCACTCATCCACGCACTCACTCACCCACTCACCCACCCACCCCATCACCCACTCACTCACCCACCCCATCACCCACTCACTCACCCACCCCATCACCCACTCACTCACCCACCCCACCCCTCACCACTCACTCACCACTCACCCACTCATCCACCCACTCACTCACTCACCCACTCACCCACCCACCCATCACCCACTCACTCACCCACTCACCCACCCACCCCATCACCCACTCACTCACCCACCCCATCACCCACTCACTCACCCACCCCATCACCCACTCACTCACCCACCCCATCACCCACTCACTCACCCACTCACCCACTCACCCACTCATCCACCCACTCACTGACCCACTCACCCACCCACCCCATCACCCACTCACTCACCCACCCCATCACCCACTCACTCACCCACCCCATCACCCACTCACTCACCCACCCCCATCACCCACTCACTCACCCACTCACCCACTCATCCACCCACTCACTCACCCACTCACCCACCCACCCCATCACCCACTCACTCACCCACTCACCCACCCACCCCATCACCCACTCACTCACCCACCCCATCACCCACTCACTCACCCACCCCATCACCCACTCACTCACCCACCCCCATCACCCACTCACTCACCCACTCACCCACTCATCCACCCACTCACTCACCCACTCACCCACCCACCCCATCACCCACTCACTCACCCACTCACCCACCCACCCCATCACCCACTCACTCACCCACCCCATCACCCACTCACTCACCCACTCACTCACCCACCCCATCACCCACTCACTCACCCACTCACCCACTCATCACCCACTCACTCACCCACTCACCCACCCACCCCATCACCCACTCACTCACCCACCCCATCACCCACTCACTCACCCACCCCATCACCCACTCACTCACCCACCCCATCACCCACTCACTCACCCACTCACCCACTCATCCACCCACTCACTCACCCACTCACCCACCCACCCCATCACCCACTCACTCACCCACCCCATCACCCACTCACTCACCCACTCACCCACTCATCCACCCACTCACTCACCCACTCACCCACCCACCCATCACCCACTCACCCACCCACCCCATCACCCACTCACTCACCCACCCCATCACCCACTCACTCACCCACCCCATCACCCACTCACTCACCCACTCATCCACCCACTCACTCACCCACTCACCCACCCACCCACCCCATCACCAACTCACTCACCCACCCCATCACCCACTCACTCACCCACTCATCCACCCACTCATCCACCCACTCACTCACCCACCCACCCCACCCCATCACCCACTCACTCACCCACCCCATCACCCACTCACTCACCCACCCCATCACCCACTCACTCACCCACCCCATCACCCACTCACTCACCCACTCATCCACCCACTCACTCACCCACTCACCCACCCACCCACCCCATCACCAACTCACTCACCCACCCCATCACCCACTCACTCACCCACTCATCCACCCACTCATCCACCCACTCACTCACCCACCCACCCCACCCCATCACCCACTCACTCACCCACCCCATCACCCACTCACTCACCCACCCCATCACCCACTCACTCACTCACCCACCCCACCCCATCACCCACTCACTCACCCACCCCATCACCCACTCACTCACCCACCCACTCACCGACCCACTCACCCACTCACTCACCCACCCACTCACCGACCCACTCACCCACTCACTCACCCACCCCATCACCCACTCACTCACCCACTCATCCACCCACTCACTCACCCACTCACCCACCCACCCCACCCCATCACCCACTCACTCACCCACCCCATCACCCACTCACTCACCCACCCCGTCACCCACTCACTCACCCACCCCATCATCCACTCACTCACCCACCCCATCACCCACTCACACACCCACCCCATCACCCACTCACTCACCCACCCCATCACCCACTCACACACCCACTCATCCATCCACTCACTCACCCACCCACCCCACCCCATCACCCACTCACTCACCGACCCACTCATCCACCCACTCACCCACTCACTCACCCATCCAATCACCCACTTACTCATCCACCCACCCACCCACAGGGTTTGGCTACTTCCCTCCGATATCTGAGGCTAGGCAATCGCCATGCTCACACGCATCTCTCTCTCTTAGTCACTCACCCATCCACTCACTCAAACCACCCGCCCACCCATCGTTGTATCCCCACAGCCGCCTTGGTCTGCACTACTCCATTCAGCAAAAAGTTCAAGGACGTTTCCGCGTCCCCCGGCGGGATCCTCATCGGCGTTGGGAGCGACAGAGATGTCAAAATCTGGTCCGGTTGCTCTTGGCGATCGATGGGGGCGATGTTTGATCAGATATCGATCGGTGGCCGAGGTCGGGGTGCCGCAACGTCGAGCGGAGACCTCTACGCATGGGCGAGAACCAACGACGAAAAGTTGTACTACTACCACGGATACGCGTGGTACCATGTGTTGGGTGAGATGATGATTTGATTCTGCCGCTGCTACTATGATTAGTACCAATACTGCAAGCAGATTATTTAAAAGTAATACGCCCACTCATTCACCCACCCTCTCACTCACCCACCCACTCACCTTCCCACTCACCCACCTACCTACAAAAAGACAAAGATCCCCCGTATAGCCTTAGCAGACTGTAGGGGCAAGTGCTGTTAGCGAGCACCTATGAAGGCAGGAACGGTACATGAGGGGGTGGGTGACCAGCACCACGCCCGACCGCATTTGCATCTCCAGTGGTGATGTTTACACACCGCACCAGGTACTCATTTAAAGATGAGTCGACGTAGGGGAGGCCCAGGACCGGATCAGATAATCGTCACTGGTGGTGGCCGTGAGCGGGCATCGAACCGGGGTTGCAATGTTCATAGCGCAGCGCGCGAACCGCTACACCACCGTTCCCCACGACCTATTCGCCCACTCACTGACCTACTCACTCACCCACCTACTCACCCATTCACTCACTCACCCACCCACTCACCCGCCCACCCACTCACTCACCCGCTCACTCACTCACCCACCCACCCACCGACTCACCCACCTACCCACCCACTCACTCACCCACCCACCTACTCACCCATCCACTCACCCATCCATCCACCAACTCAATCATTGATCAACTCACTCACTCATTTACCCACCCACTCAATCACTAACCCACTCATCCACTTACTCACCCATCCACTCACTCATCCATTCACTCACCCACCCATTCCCCGACTCACTCTTTGTTGAATGTATGCCGCGGTATCAATGATATTCTAAACAGCAACTCACCCAACCACTCAATCACTCCTTCACCCATCCATTCACTCACTCACTCACTTAACCTCTCACTCATTCACTCACCTACTCACCCACCCACTCACTCACCTACTCACCCACTCCATTACTCACCGACTCACCCACTCACTCACCCATCCACCCACACAATTACTCACCCACTTACTCACTCACCCTCTCATCAACCCATTCACCCACTCAACCATTCACTCACCCACTCACTCACCCATTCACCCATTAACTCACTCACCCACCCAACCACTCACTCAACCGCTCACCCATTCACCCACCAACCCACCCACTCACCCATTCACTCACCCCCCCTCACCCAGTCAGTCACTCATCTACTCACCCACCCATCCACCCACTCATTTACCGACCCACCCACTCACCCACCCACCCACTCACCCACCCACCCACTCACTCATCCACTCACTCACTCATCCACTCACTCACTCACTCATCCACTCACCCAACCACCCACTCACCCATTCACCAATTCCCTCACTCACCCACTCAGTCATTCACCTACTCACCCACCCACTCACCCACCCACCCACTCACTCATCCACTCACTCACTCATCTACCCACTCACTCAGCTACTCACCCACCGACTCACTTAACCACTCATCCATAAATTCATCCACCCATTCAATCACTCACCCACTCACCCACTCACTCATGCACGAACCAACTCACTCACTCATCCACTCACTCAATCATCCACTCACTCAATAATCCACTCACCCACCCACCCGCTCACCCATTCACCCATTCACTCACTCACTCACCCACCCACCTACTCACCCACCCACCCACTCACCCACCCACCCACTCACCCACTCACTCATCCACTCACCCACCTACCAACTCACCCATTCACCCATTCACTCAATCACCCACTCAGTCACTCACCCACTCACCCACCCACCTACTCACCCACTCACCCACTCACCCACTCACCCACCCACTCACCCAACCACTCACTTAACCACTCACCCATCCAGTCATCCACCCATTCACCCACCCACACGCTTACCCATTCAGCCACCCACTCACTCCCCCACTCACTCACTCACTCATTCATTTATTCACTCACTCATCCATTCACTCACTCGTCCACTCACCCACTCACTCATCCACTCACCCACCCACCCACTCACCCATTCACTCATTCACTCACTCACTCACACACTCACCCACCCATCCACCCACTCACTCACTCACTCACCCATTCACTCACTCAATCATCCACTCACTCACTAATCCACTCACTCACCCACCCACTCACCCATTCACTCACTCACCCACTCAGTCACTCACCCCTTCACCCACCCACTCACACATTCACCCACAAACCCACTTACTCACCCACTCACTCACTCATCCACTTACTCACTCATCCATTCACTCACTCACCTGCTCACCCACTCACTCACTCATCCGCTCACCCACAGACCCACCCACTCACCCACTAACCTATTCACCCATTCACTCAATCACCCACCCACTCACCCACCCCCCAACCACACACTCACTCACCAAATCACTCAACCACTCATCACCCACTCACCCACTCACCCATTCACCCACCCACTCACTCACTCTCCTACTCACGCCCCCACTCAATCATTCATCCACTCACTCATCCACTCACCCACCCACTCACCCATTCACTCACTCACCCACTCACTCACTCGTCCACTTACCCACTAACTCATCCACTTACACACCCACCCACTCACCCATTCACCCATTCACTCACTCACTCACTCATCCACTCATTCACTCACTCATCCACTCACTCACTCACTCATGCACCCACCCACCCACTAAAACCATTCACCCATTCACTCACTCACCCACTCAGTCACTCATCTACTCACCTACCCACTCACCCACCCACGCACTCACTCACTCACTCACCCACTCACCCATTCATGCAACAACTCACCCACTCACCCATTCACCGACTCACCCACTCACCCACTCACTCACTCATTCACTCATTCACTCACCCTCTCACCCACTAACCCATTCACCCATTCACTCACTAACCCATTCAGTCACTCGCTTATTCACCCACCCACCTACTCACCCATTCTCTCCACCCACTCACTCACCCACTCACTCACTCACTCACCCACTCACCCACTCACTCATGCATTCACTCACTCACTCATCCACTCTCCCACCCACACACCCATTCACCCACCCACTCACTCAACCACTCGCTCACTCACTCACTCACCCACCCACTCACCCACTCACCTATTCACCCACCCACTCTCTCACCCACTCACTCACTCTCCTACTCACCCCCCATTCAATCAATCATCCACTCACTCATTCACTCATCCACTCACCCACTCACCCACTCACCCATTCACCCAGTCACTCACTCAACCACTCACTCACTCATCCACTCACCCAACCACACACTCACCCATTCACCCATTCCCTATCTCACCCACTCAGTCACTCAGCTACTCACTCACCTACTCACTTAACCACTCATCCATCCATTCATCCACCCATTCACTCACTCACCCGCTCACTCACGCACTAAACAATTCAATCACTCATCCACTCACTCAATCATCCACTCACTCACTAATCCACTCACTGACCCACCCACTCACCCATTCACTCACTCACTCACCCATTCACTCACTCGTCCATTCACCCACTCACTCATCCACTCACACACCCACCCACTCACCCATTCACTCACTCACACACTCAGTCACTCACCCTTTCACCCACCCACTCACACATTCACCCACAAACCCACTTACTCACCCACTCACTCACTCATCCACATACTCACTCATCCATTCACTCACTCACCTGCTCACCCACTCACTCACTCATCTGCTCACCCACCGACCCACCCACTCACCCACTAACCTATTCACCCATTCACTCACTCACCCACCCACTCACCCACCCCCCAACCACACACTTACTCACCCACTCACTCAACCACTCATCACCCACTCACCCACTCACCCACTCACCCATTCACCCACCCACTCTCTCACCCACTCACTCACTCACTCACCCACTCACCCACTAACTCATGCATTCACTCACTCACTCATCCACTCACCCACCCACCCACACACCCATTCACCCACCCGCTCACTCAACCACTCGCTCACTCACTCACTCACCCACCCACTCACCCACTCACCTATTCAACCACCCACTCTATCACCCACTCACTCACTCTCCTACTCACCCCCCCATTCAATCATTCATCCACTCACTCATCCACTCACCCACTCACCCATTCACCCATTCACTCACTCAACCACTCACTCACTCATCCACTCACCCAACCACGCACTCACCCATTCACCCATTCCCTATCTCACCCACTCAGTCACTCAGCTACTCACTCACCTACTCACTTAACCACTCATCCATCCATTCATCCAGCCATTCACTCACTCAACCGCTCACTCACGCACTAACCAATTCACTCACTCATCCACTCACCCAATCATCCACTCACTCACTAATCCACTCACTCACCCACCCACTCACCCATTCACTCATTCACTCACTCACTCACACACTCACCCACCCATCCACCCACTCACTCACTCACCCATTCACTCACTCGTCCATTCACCCATTCACTCATCCACTCACACACCCACCCACTCACCCATTCACTCACTCACCCACTCAGTCACTCACCCTTTCACCCACCCACTCACACATTCACCCACAAACCCACTTATTCACCCACTCACTCACTCATCCACTTACTCACTCATCCATTCACTCACTCACCTGCTCACCCACTCACTCACTCATCCGCTGACCCACCGACTCACCCACTCACCCACTCACCTATTCACCCATTCACTCACTCACCCACCCACTCATCCCACCCCCCAACCACACACTTACTCACCCAATCACTCAACCACTCTTCACCCACTCACCCACTCACCCATTCACCCACCCACTATTTCACCCACTCACTCACTCTCCTACTCACGCCCCCACTCAATCTTTCATCCACTCACTCATCCACTCACCCACCCACTCATCCATTCACCCATTCACTCACTCACTCATCCACTCATTCACTCACTCATCCACTCACTCACTCACTCATGCACCCACCCACCCACTCAAACCATTCACCCATTTACTCACTCACCCACTCAGTCACTCATCTACTCACCTACCCACTCACCCACCCACGCACTTACTCACTCACCCACTCACCCATTCATGCAACAACTCACCCATTAACCCACTCACCGACTCACTCACTCACTCACCCTCTCACCCACTCACTCACTCATTCACTCACCCTCTTACCCACTAACCCATTCACACATTCACTCACTAACGCATTCAGTCACTCGCTTATTCACCCACCCACCTACTCACCCATTCTCCCACCCACTCACTCACCCACTCACTCACTCACCCACTCACTCATGCATTCACTCACTCACTCATCCACTCACCCACCCACCCACACACCCATTTACCCACCCACTCACTCAACCACTCGCTCACTCACTCACTCACCCACCCACTCACCTATTCAACCACCCACTCTATCACCCAATCACTCACTCTCCTACTCACCCCCCCATTCAATCATTCATCCACTCACTCACCCACTCACCCACTCACCCATTCACCCATTCACTCACTCACCCACTCACTCACTCATCTACTTACACACCCACCCACTCACCTATTCACCCACCCAATCTCTCACCCACTCACTCACTTTCCTACTCACCCCCCCCATTCAATCATTCATCCACTCACTCATTCACTCATCCACTCACCCACTTACCCACTCCGCAATTCACTCACTCAACCACTCACTCACTCATTCACTCACCCAACCACGCACTCACCCATTCACCCATTCCCTATCTCACCCACTCAGTCACTCAACTGCTCACTCACCTACTCACTTAACCACTCATCCATCCATTCATCCACCCATTCACTCACTCTCCCGCTCACTCACGCACTAACCAATTCACTCACTCATCCACTCACTCAATCATCCGCTCACTCACTTATCTACTCACTCACCCACCCACTCCCATTCACTCATTCACTCACTCACTCACTCACACACTCACCCACTAATCCACCCACGCACTCACTCACTCACCCATTCACGCACTCGTCCATTCACCCACTCACTCATCCACTCACACACCCACCCACTCACCCATTCACTCAATCACCCACTCAGTCACTCACCCCTTCACCCACCCACTCACACATTCACCCACAAACCCACTTACTCACCCACTCACTCACTCATCCACTTACTCACTCATCCATTCACTCACTCACCTGCTCACCCACTCACCCACTAACCTATTCACCCATTCACTCACTCACCCACCCACTCACCCACCCCTCAACCACACACTTACTCACCCACTCACTCAACCACTCATCACCCACTCACCCACTCACCCATTCACCCACCCACTCTCTCACCCACTCACTCACTCACCCACTCACCCACTCACTCATGCATTCACTCACTCACTCATCCACTCACCCACCCACCCACACACCCATTCACCCACCCACTCACTCAACCACTCGCTCACTCACTCACTCACCCACCCACTCACCTATTCAACCACCCACTCTATCACCCACTCACTAACTCTCCTACTCACCCCCCCATTCAATCATTCATCCACTCACTCATCCACTCACCCACTCACCCATTCACCCATTCACTCACTCAACCACTCACTCACTCATCCACTCACCCAACCACGCACTCACCCATTCACCCATTCACTCACTCACCCACTCAGTCACTCACCCTTTCACCCACCCACTCACACATTCACCCACAAACCCACTTATTCACCCACTCACTCACTCATCCACTTACTCACTCATCCATTCACTCACTCACCTGCTCACCCACTCACTCACTCATCCGCTCACCCACCGACTCACCCACTCACCCACTCACCTATTCACCCATTCACTCACTCACCCACCCACTCATCCCACCCCCCAACCACACACTTATTCACCCAATCACTCAACCACTCATCACCCACTCACCCACTCACACATTCACCCACCCACTCTCTCACCCACCCACTCACTCACTCTCCTCTTCACGCCCCCACTCACTCATTCATCCACTCACTCATCCACTCACCCACTCACCCATTCACCCATTCACTCACTCACCCACTCACTCACTCATCCATTTACACACCTACCCACTCACCTATTCACCCACCCACTCTCTCACCCACTCACTCACTCTCCTACTCACCCCCCCCCCATTCAATCATTCATCCACTCACTCATTCACTCATCCACTCACCCACTTACCCACTCCGCAATTCACTCACTCAACCACTCACTCACTCATCCACTCACCCAACCACGCACTCACCCATTCACCCATTCCCTATCTCACCCACTCAGTCACTCAGCTACTCATTCACCTACTCACTTAACCACTCATCCATCCATTCATCCACCCATTCACTCACTCACCCGCTCACTCACGCACTAACCAATTCACTCACTCATCCACTCACTCAATCATCCGCTCACTCACTTATCCACTCACTCACCCACCCACTCACCCATTCACTCATTCACTCACTCACTCACTCACACACTCACCCACTAATCCACCCACGCACTCACTCACTCACCCATTCACTCACTCGTCCATTCACCCACTCACTCATCCACTCACACACCCACTCACCCATTCACTCACTCACCCACTCAGTCACTCACCCTTTCACCCACCCACTCACACATTCACCGACAAACCCACTTACTCACCCACTCACTCACTCATCCACTCACTCACTCATCCACTTACTCACTCATCCATTCACTCACTCACCTGCTCACCCACTCACCCACTAACCTATTCACCCATTCCCTCACTCACCCACCCACTCACCCACCCCTCAACCACACACTTACTCACCCACTCACTCAACCACTCATCACCCACTCACCCACTCACCCATTCACCCACCCACTCTCTCACCCACTCACTCACTCACCCACTCACCCACTCACTCATGCATTCACTCACTCACTCATCCACTCACCCACCCACCCACACACCCATTCACCCACCCACTCACTCAACCACTCGCTCACTCACTCACTCACCCACCCACTCACCTATTCAACCACCCACTCTATCACCCACTCACTAACTCTCCTACTCACCCCCCCATTCAATCATTCATCCACTCACTCATCCACTCACCCACTCACCCATTCACCCATTCACCCATTCACTCACTCAACCACTCACTCACTCATCCACTCACCCAACCACGCACTCACCCATTCACCCATTCCCTATCTCACCCACTCAGTCACTTAGCTACTCACTCACCCACTCACTTAACCACTCATCCATCCATTCATCCACCCATTCACTCACTCACCCGCTCACTCACGCACTAACCAATTCACTCACTCATCCACTCACTCAATCATCCGCTCACTCACTTATCCACTCACTCACCCACCCACTCACCCATTCACTCATTCACTCACTCACTCACTCACACACTCACCCACTAATCCACCCACGCACTCACTCACTCACCCATTCACTCACTCGTCCATTCACCCACTCACTCATCCACTCACACACCCACTCACCCATTCACTCACTCACCCACTCAGTCACTCACCCTTTCACCCACCCACTCACACATTCACCGACAAACCCACTTACTCACCCACTCACTCACTCATCCACTTACTCACTCATCCATTCACTCACTCACCTGCTCACCCACTCAATCACTCATCCGCTCACCCACCGACCCACCCACTCACCCACTAACCTATTCACCAATTCACTCACTCACCCACCCACTCACCCACCCCCCAACCACACACTTACTCACCCACTCACTCAACCACTCATCACCCACTCACCCACTCACCCATTCACCCACTCTCTCACTCTCCTACTCACGCCCCCACTCAATCATTCATCCACTCACTCATACACCCACCCACCCACTCACCCATTCACTCATTCACCCACTCACTCACTCGTCCACTCACCCACTCACTCATCCACTTACACACCCACCCACTCACCCATTCACTCACTCACCCACTCAGTCACTAACCTATTCACCCACCCACTCACCCATTCACCCACAAACCCACTTACTCACTCACTCATCCACTTATTCACTCACTCATCCACTCACTCACTCACTCATACACTCACCCACCCACCCACTCAAACCATTCACCCATTCACTCACTCACCCACTCAGTCACTCATCTACTCACCTACCCACTCACCCACGCACTCACTCACTCACTCACCCACTCACCCATTCATGCAACAACTCACCCACTCACCGACTCACCCACTCACCCTCTCACCCACTCACTCACTCATTCACTCACCCTCTCACTCACTAACCTATTCACCCATTCCCTCACTAACCCATTCAGTCACTCTCTTATTCACCCACCCACCTACTCACCCATTCTCCTACCCACCCACTCACTCACCCACTCACTCACTCACCCACTCACTCATGCACTCACTCACTCACTCATCCAATCACCCACCCACACACCCATTTACCCACCCACTCACTCAACCACTCGCTCACTCACTCACTCACACACACACTCACCCACTCCCCCAACCACACACTTACTCACCCACTCACTCAACCACTCACCCATCCACTCACCCACTCACCTATTCACCCACCCACTCTCTCACCCACTCACTCTCCTACTCACCCCCCCATTCAATCATTCATCCACTCACTCATTCACTCATCCACTCACCCACTCACCCACTCACCCACTCACCCAATCACTCACTCAACCACTCAATCACTCACTCATCCACTCACCCAACCACGCACTCACCCATTCACCCATTCCCTATCTCACCCACTCAGTCACTTAGCTACTCACTCACCCACTCACTTAACCACTCATCCATCCATTCATCCACCCATTCACTCACTCACCCACTCACTCACGCACTAACCAACTCACTCACTCATCCACTCACTCAATCATCCACTCACTCACTAATCCACTCACCCACCCACCCACCCGCTCACCCATTCACCCATTCACTCACTCACTCACCCACCCACCCACCTACTCACCCACCCACACACTCACCCACCCACTAACCCACACACTCATCCACTCACCCACCTACCCACTCACCCATTCACCCATTCACTCAATCACCCACTCAGTCACTCACCCACTCACCCACCAACCTACTCACCCACCCACCCACTCACCCACCCACTCACCCAACCACTCACTTAACCACTCACCCATCCACTCATCTACTCATTCACCCACCCACACGCTTATACATTCACCCACCAACCCAATCACTCACTCCCCCACTCACTCACTCATTCACTTATCCATTCAATCACTCATCCACTCACCCACCCACTCACCCATTCACTCATTCACTCACTCACCCACTCACCCACACACTCACCCACTCAACCATTCATCCACCAACTCACTCACCTGATCACCCACTCACTCACTCATCCGCTCACCCACCCACCCACTCACCCATTCACCCATTCACTCACTCACCAACTCACTCACTCGTCCACTCACCCACTCACTCATCCATTCACACACCCACCCACTCACCCATTCACCCATTCACTCACTCATCCACTCAGTCACTCACCTATTCACCCACCCACTCACCCATTCACCCACAAACCCACTTACCCACTCACTCACTCATCCACTCACTTACTCATTCATCCATTCACTCATTCATCCACTCACCCATCCACTCACACACCCATTCACCCACCCACTCACTCAACCACTCGCTCACTCACTCACTCACTCACCCACCCACTCATCCACCCCCCCAACCACACACTTACTCACCCACTCACTCAACTACTCACCCACCCACTCATCCACTCACCTATTCACCCACCCACTCTCTCACCCACTCACTCAGTCACCCTCCTACTCATCCCCCCCATTCAATCATTCATCCAATCACTAATTCACTCATCCACTCACCCACTCATCCACTCACCCATTCACTCACTCACCCACTCACCCACACACTCACCCACTCACCCGTTCATCCACCAACTCACTCACCTGCTCACCCACTCACTCACTCATCCGCTCACCCACCGACCCACCCACTGACCCACTCACCTATTCACCCATTCACTCACTCAACCACCCACCCACTCACCCACCCCCCAACCACACACTTACTCACTCACTCACTCAACCACTCACCACCCACTCACCCATTCACCCACCCACTCTCTCACCCACTCACTCACTCTCCTACTCACACCCCCACTCAATCATTCATCCATTCACTCACCCATTCACTCACTCGTCCACTCACCCACTCACTCATCCACTTACACACCCACCCACTCACCCATTCACTCATTCACTCACTCACCCACATACTCACTCACTCACTCATCCACTTATTCACTCACTCATCCACTCACTCACTCATGCACTCACCCACCCACCCACTCAAACCATTCACAGATCACTCACTCACCCACTCATTCAGTTATCTAATCGCCTACCCACTCACCCACCCACGCACTCACTCACTCACTCATCCACTCACCCATTCATCCAACAACTCACCCACTCACCCACTCACCCCTCACCCACTCACCCCTCACCCACTTACTCACTCATCCACTCACTCACTCATTCACTCACCCTCCCACCCACTAACCCATTCACCCATTCACTCACTAACCCATTCAGTCACTCGCTTATTCACCCACCTACCTACTCACCCATTCTCCCACCCACCCACTCACTCACCCACTCACTCACTCACCCACTCACCCACTCACTCATGCACTCACTCACTCACTCATCTACTTACCCACCCACCCACCCACACACCCATTTACCCACCCACTCACTCAACCACTCGCTCACTCACTCACCCACCCACTCACTCTTCCACTCACCCACTCACAAATCCACTCACACACCCACCCACTTACCCATTCACCCATTCACTCACTCATCCACTCAGTCACTCACCTATTCACCCACCCACTCACCCATTCACCCACAAACCCACTTACTCACCTACTCACTCACACATCCACTCACTTACTCACTCATCCATTCACTCATTCATCCACTCACCCATCCACTCACACACCCATTCACCCACCCACTCACTCCCCCACTCACTCATTCATCCACTCACTCACTCATGCACTCACCCACTCAAACCATTCACCCATTCACTCACTCATCTACTCACCCACCCACTCACTCACCCATCACTCACTCACCCACTCACCCATTCACCCACAAACCCACTTACTCACCTACTCACTCACCCATCCACTCACCCACCCACCCACTCACTCACCCACCCATCCACTCACCCACCCACTCACCCACCCACTCACCCAACCACTCACTTAACCACTCACCCAAGTTTAGCTGGAGGCATATTATATTGTTTGCGACATAGAATTGTAATGTATGACTTACTGTTAGTAGCTCAGCTTATTGGGGAGTATATTTAGTATATTGATGATACTGATGTAGTTTATATTTTAGTTTTTTACGTGGTGGTTTAGCTGCTGCAGCTCCTTACTATTTAAAATTCGCTTATTCACCTATCCACCTACTCACCCATTCTCCCACCAACCCACTCACTCACCCACTCACTCACTCACCCACTCACACATGCACTAACTCACCCACCCACTCGCCTACCACCCCAACCACTCACCCACTCAGTCAGCTACTCACCCACCCACTCACTTAACCACTCATCCATCCATTCATCCACCCATTCACTCACTCACCCACTCACCCACTCACTCACGCACTAACCAACTCACTCACTCATCCACTCACTCAATCATCCACTCACTCAATCATCCACTCACTCACTAATCCACTCACCCACCCACCCGCTCACCCATTCACTCATTCACCCACCCACCTACTCACCCACCCACCCACTCCCCCACCCACTCACCCACTCATTTACTCACCCACCTACCCACTCACCTATTCACCCACTCACTCAATCACCCACTCAGTCACTCACCCACTCAGTCACTCACCCACCCACCCATCCACTCACCCACCCACTCACCCAACCACTCACTTAACCACTCACCCAAATTTAGCTGGAGGCATATTATATTGTTTGCGACATAGAATTGTAATGTATGACTTACTGTTAGTAGCTCAGCTTATTGGAGAGGATATTTAGTATATTGATGATACTGATGTAGTTTATATTTGAATTTTTTACGTGGTGGTTTAGCTGCTGCAGCTCCTTACTATTAACATTCCTTCCCTCTATTACTGCTAACCCTACTCCCTCCCTTTGATGCTGCTAATCCTACATAATGCACGAGCATAATATGACTTTGAAACCCCCCCCCCCCCACCTCCTACGCATTCCACAAGTAGTGACTAATCCCATATCTGCATTTCCCATAAGTATGCTAAATTCCTCTTGACATGCAAATTCCTTTGTCAAGGCGCTCTTCCCCCTCCAACCCAGCTTGAATATACGCTGCCAAGCATGGTGGTGATCATTCAGACGCTGTCTTTCCGACAGACCTGTTCTTCACCTGAGGACGGCTGCTTGCATTGTGGATGAAACGTCGTGAGAATTGTATTTTATTATGTTTAATTTTTATTATTTTATTATTTCCCTTCTACGTGACTTTACCGAAAGAACCAAGAAGACTGCTGTACCAATCATCTTCTATCTGCGTCTAAACATCCCACTGCTATTGTTAGTGTGGGAGTCAAGTGCTGTTTTTGTTGGGTTAGCCTGGCTGTATCATCCTACTCATTGACACATTGAGACCCATAAATCTACATAGAGACCCATAACGACTGATAGAGATACATGCACGTTGATAGATGTACATATGTAATAAATCCGCTCCGGACGATATCGTGTCTTTTCTTTATTCGTTCCTCATTCCACAGCTCCCTCACAAGCTGGGTTCCTCTTTCCCCCGTTACTCCGTTCCCCGAGCGTGGCGTTCGCTCGCTGCCTCGCTCCCTCACACCGCTGGTTGACGGCGTGTGTGGGAGACAGCGTCCGGCCTGCCACGTGGCCACTGGCGTGCCGGTGACACAGACGTGGTCCATCCTCAGCCCCTCTCCACCCCTTATAACACCTGGCCCACGTGATACCACGCAGCCAAGCATCAGCCTCGCCCCCTGGAACCTTTCAGATGTTGCTATGCAGCCACAGGGCTACGCCCCTGGCTCGACGTCCCATTGGCTGCGGGCTGCAGAGCCCATCAACATGGCCCAGTTACCCCCCGGGTGCATCCTCATATTACACATAGACACATAAAAGTAGATATATACTCTTAGAGATGAATAGAGAAACACAGAGACCCATGGTGATACACAGAGATCCACAGAGAAGCACAGAGACCCATAGAGATACACAGATACCCATGTTGATACAAAGAGATCCATAGATATACACAGAGAAACACAGATACCCATATAGTTACTCAGAGACAAATATAGATACAGAGATCCATTAAGATACACAGATAACCTCAGGGATACTCGTATACCCATAGAGACACACAGATACCTATAAAGATACACAGACATACCAAAAGACCCATAGAGATACTCAGAGACCCATTCAAATGCACGTAGATACACAGATACCCATAGAGATAGACAGAGATGCATAGATACCGATAGACATACACAGGGATACATATATACACAGAGATATACAGAAACCCATAGAGATACGCAGAGGCCCTAATATATACTCAGAGACCCATATAGATAAACAGATACCCTTTGAGATACATAGATATACTCAGAGACCCAGAGAGACCGATATAGATACTCAGAGACCCATAGAGATACTCAGACTCATAGAGATAAATAGAGATACATTCAGATCCATAGATATACATAAACACTCATAGAGATACATAACCACTCATAGAGATACATAGAGACTCTTAGAGATGAATATAGATCCATAGAGACTCATGGAATTAATAGAGATGCATAGAGTTCCTATGCGTCCTGACTTTAGGCGACCCTATATACGAACCACCCTTTATAAGTAGAAACCCACTTTCTAATAGGAAACAATGTTAATAGGGCAGGTTACATTCCTGGGGAAATTTACGATGGAATGTTTTTTTTTTATATTTGTGTACATACATTGAACCACATCGTATATATACACATTAATGAATGTGTGCAAGTGGAGTGGAGCAATGCACAGGCAGAGCTGCACCTTGTATATGAACCTGAAAATGCGACTTTAAGTGAAGCAGCGCTAAGTGAAACCCACTTTCCCATAGGAATAAATGTTAATTGGGGAGGTTACGTTCCTGGGGTAATATTCTATCACAATTAAGTACATACGAAACTTTCTTAACATATGAACCACCCTGTATACATATATATGATAATACGTTTTTCCCCTTTTTCTGGCAACAAAACAGGTGTTTAAGATGTTAAAGCACCAAACTGAAACCTTGTACAAGGAACCACAATGCTTGTGGTCAGAATACAAAAAAAAAATACTCTGATAATATATGCATTGTCCTTGAAACTGATTGGTCCACACCAGAGACAGCTTTCTTTTTAGCCTCGTCTCAAACGGTGTTTGCATTCTGACCACAAGCATTGCGGTTAATGCAGACATGATTCCTTGTAAAAGGTTTCGGTTTTGGACTTTTAACAAATTAACACCTGTTTTGTTGCCAGAAAAAAGGAGAAAAACCTATTATCATATTTTGGTACTGGCAAAGGAGGTCCAATGATGTACACTCTATATATACTTGAATTTTCTAAACAAATATATATATATGAACGGATGTGTGCAGATGGCGCACGAGAATTCACGGGCGGAGCCCCGGGCTACATCTACGTCAACGTCTACACGGGCACACGTTATGGCATCGTCTGCGCCAAGGCGTCTGCGCCCGGCGAGCGCCCATCCTGGTTGAAGACCTCGATAAGTCTCCAGAGAAATGACTCCCACATGCATGGCATAGATTGCTCGCCCCACGAATGCTGGGTCGGCGACGGCAATTTACGGATGTGGCATAAGTCCAACGTTGACTGCGCCGACACGACGTGGGTGAGGGGTCCAGACGCTCCGACGAATCATTATAAAATAGAGGTGGACTCCGAGGGTGGACTCTACTTGAAAGGAACCAATGGGCTACTCTACCACAGGTTGGAGTTGTGTTGTTAAGTCTATGTGTGGCAATGTTGAGTATATGGGTCTCAGTGCTGAGTCTATGGTGCAGTGCTGAGTCTATGGGTGGCAGTGCTGAGTCTATGGGTGGCAGTGTTGAGTCTATGGGTGGAAATGTTGAGTCTATGGGTCTCGGTGCTGAGTCTATGGTGCAGTGCCTTGTCTATGGGTAGCAGTGTCGAGTCTATTGGTAGTGTTGAGTCTATCGGCAGTGTTGAGCCTATGGGTGGCAGTGCTGAGTCTATGAGTGAGTTACTGAGTCTATTATGCAGTGTTGAGTCTATGGGCAGTGCTGTTAATTATATGGTGCAGTGTTACGTGTATGGGTCTCAGTGCTGAATCTATGGGCAGTGTTGAGTCTATGGGTACCAGTGTCGAGTCTATTGGTATTGTAGTAGTAGGTTTTTACCCTTTAAACTGGTACAAAGCTGACACCTTTATACAAGGCATCATGTTTGCAATAACCGCAACACAAGCAGTCAAAATGCAAACAAAAATAAAGAACTCTGATAATGGTAATGATATGCACTGTCCTTGAAATTGATTGGTCCACACCCGAGACAGCTTTCCTTAGAGCCTAGCCACTGGTAAAGGAGGTCTCATAGTGTAAATGCTTACCCCGAGATCTCAATAATCAGATAGTGCAGTTTTTTAGTTGTATGCCTTTTGGCGTCATCTGGTCCAACACCAATGGGGACTAGGCTCTAAGAAAAGCTGTCTCAGGTGTGGACCAATCAACTTCAAGGACAGTGCATATCATTACCATTATCAGAGTTTATTTTTGTTTGCATTTTGACTGCTTGTGTTGCGGTTATTGCAAACATGATGCCTTGTATAAAAGGTGTCAGTTTTGTACCAGTTTAAAGGGTAAAAACCTACTACTATATTTTGCCACTGGTTAAGGAGGTCTATTGGTATTGTTGAGTCTATCGGCAGTGGTGAGCCTATGGGTGGAAGTGATGAGTCTGTAGGTGGCAGTGTTAGGTGGCAATACTGATTCTATGGTGCAGTGTTGAGAATATGGGTGGCAGTGTTGAGTATAAAGTTGGCAGTGTTAATTCTATGGGTGGCAGTGTTGAGTCTATGGGTGGCAGTGTTGAGTCTATGGGTGGCAGTGTTGAGTATATGAGTGGCAGTGTTGAGTCTATGGGTGGCAGTGTTGAGTCTATGGGTGGCAGTGTTGAGTATAAAGTTGGCAGTGTTAATTCTATGGGTGGCAGTGTTGAGTCTATGGGTGGCAGTGTTGAGTCTATGGGTGGCAGTGTTGAGTCTATGAGTGGCAGTGTTGAGTCTATGGGTGGCAGTGTTCAGTATAAAGTTGGCAATGTTAACTCTATGGGTGGCAGTGTTGAGTCTATGGGTGGCAGTGTTGAGTCTATGGGTGGCAGTGTTGAGTCTATGGGTGGCAGTGTTGAGTATAAAGTTGGCAGTGTTAATTCTATGGGTGGCAGTGTTGAGTCTATGGGTGGCAGTGTTGAGTCTATGGTAGGGGTCGGCACGGTTTGAACCGACTCAAACTGGTTTCAAATTGAGCAAACCAAACCAAACCAGCGACGACTGAACCAAACCAAACCAAAACCAAACCAAACTAAGCTAAACCAAACCTCTTGAGTTGGCTTGAACCGAAAAGATGCGCGGCAAACAATATTCGCATTCAATACAAATATCAAGTGTATTAATCGCTAATTTCTACGCAGGCTTTCTTCATATTGAGATTCACTAGCAAGTACTGGACGACGATGTCGTCCACAGCCATCTCCTCAAGCTTGGCACGCCCAATGTCCTTGAACGCAGTGTCGCCGCGCGTGGCGTCCGGGCTCTCACGTTCGCTCGCCATCGGCTCCTCGTCGCTACCGGCGTGTTTGGTCTCTTCCACGTCGTGGATGAGATACCTTGTGATGCTGGAGCCGCCGGGGATGGCGCCATCTTGAGCCGCTCGAGCCATGGAGATGCAATTGCAAAGTGAATTCGCAGGCAAAGGCAACTACAGCATGTCCTTTCGTGTCGCCTTTACAACCAACCAAACTAGTTTGAGCCGGTTCCACCCTGTCCGAGCCAAACCGAGTCGGTTTTCGTAGCCCCAAACCAAACCGAACCAGTTCAAACAGAGCCAAACCAAACCGATTTGGTTCGGTTCAAACCGCGGTTTGGTGGTTTGAGCCAAACCGTGCCGACCCCTAGTCTATGGGTGGCAGTGTTGAGTCTATGGGTGGCAGTGTTGAGTCTATGAGTGGCAGTGTTGAGTCTATGGGTGGCAGTGCTGACGCTATGGGTGGCAGTGTTGAGTCTGTGATGCAATGCTGAGTCTTTGGGTAGCAGTGCTGAGTCAATGGGTGACAGTGCTGAGTCTATGGGTGGCAGTGTTGATTCTTTGGGTGGCAGTGTTGATTATTTGGGTGGCAGTGCTGAGTGTATGGGTAGCAGTGCTGAGTCTATGGGTGGCAATGCTGAGTCTATGGGTGGCAGTGCTGTGTTTATGGGTAGCAGTCTATGGGTGACAGTGCTGAGTCTATGGGTGGCAGTGTTGAGTCTATGGGTGGCAGTGTTGAGTCTGAGTGGCAGTGTTAAGTCTATGGGTGTCTGCTGACTCTATGGGTAGCAGTGCTGACTCTATGGGTGGCAGTGTTGAGTGTGTAGTGTTGTAAAGGACGGACTTCTAAACTTCTTTATGGCACACACTGTTTATTATCTTAATACACAGTCCCTATCACACAAAGGGGGTATATGGTCCCCTCACCCGTTACCCTGAGGAGACACAGCCTCCGGACCTTGCAGGCTGTCTAATCTCCCTGCTATCCCAGCGTCCTCTGGCTGGACCTAGGGGATCTCTCCCCGACCACCGGTTACTCTGAGCCCGAGCCCTGATAAGGGCTGGAGGGCTTGGTCCAGGGTCCTAGATGTCTTCGGCCGACTTGGGTCTTCGTGTAGCAGAACTGGCCAAGAGCTCTCAGCGCTCTGGCTTTATACCTGTTCGTGGCCGGGTTCTCCAATCCCAGGCCACCTTGTGGGACCCTCCGATTGGTCCTTCCCAATCTGGCGTTTGGATCCTACCTCACCCCATTTGACCCTGCCCGTTTGATTGAGCGGGAAAACCTTGTTTACGATCCGCTCTCTCACAGTTTGCGAACAGCGAGTAGTTAACACCACTACAAGTGTATGGGTGGCAGTGCTGAGTCTATGGATGGCAGTGTTGAAACTATGCTTGGCAGTGCTAAGTCTATGGTGCAATGATGAGTCTATGGTGTCTCTGTTCTTCTCGCAGGGCTGTGAATGAAACGGCGTGGACTCAGCCAATGCCCGATGTTAACATCCTGACCGTCACTATACACGAATCTAACCTTATCGTCCTCGACGCCAACGGGAACATGAAGATATGCAAACTGTGACACCATTATTCGCTCACTCACCTGTTCGCCCCCTTACCAACCAACTCGCCCACCCACTCACTGAACCACGCACTCATACACCCACCCACTCTTTCACCGACCCACTCACTCACTCACTATCACACCCACCCACTCTCTCACCCACCCACTCTCTCACCCATCCGTTATCTCACCCGCTCACCGATCCACTCATCCACCCACTTTCTCAACCACTCACTCATTCACACACACACTCATCCACCTACTTACCCACCCACTCACTCACACACTCACCTGCCCACTCCCTCACTCACCCATTCACCCGCTTATCCACCCAGGTGATAGATACGTGGTGGTGGTGAGTCTTTTGATTTTTTTTGTGTTTTGAGGTTTAACAGAAAAATAACATTCAACAAAGAGTGGAATCTACGGAACGTCAATGGAGAGTCATTCAGCAGCCTTTACAGAGACATCTCAATATACAACTATGTTATCTGCCTCGCCTGGTATGCCAGAGGTTTTAGGTAATGGTGGGTGACGGGGGTGACGTATTCATTGTTCTAAAAAACAAATAAAATGTAAAAATGAAAGATGAAATTTTTTTTTTTTAAATTAGGTCAATTATGTTAATGCAGTTAATTAAGTGTGATTAACTAAAAATATGCGTTTGGTGTAATTAAGAACGTTATATGATTAATGTATGTGTTAGTGTTTGTGCATGCCTAAACAGCTTTTGTTCAGCCGGATCGAGGGGGCTAAACGGGCGCGGCACGGGCTAGAGAAGAGATAGAGTGATGTGGTACAGGAGGACGTGAAGCTGAGTGGACTTGCCAATGACCGGTACCAGCGGTGTCAAGATCGGCCTCTGTGGAGGAGGCTCTTGAAGGACGCTACTGGGCAGTTGGAGGCAGTCGCCTTCCAACAACAGCAGAGGGCGGAGGAGCGACGCTCACAACGAGTGGAGCGCCGGGTGGCTAAAGCACAGCAAGTTGGCAGTGGGGTCACAGGTGGTGCATCGGCCAGTCGTCTCAGTCAGTCGACCCGTGGCACCTGGGTCTGCCCCGTGACCTCCTGCCAGCAGGCGTTCGATACTTCACGTGGCCTCAGTGCACCTAGCCTGGCACAAGCGTCATGTAGGGGATGGTCCGGCGTCACGTACCAGATCAAAATCCCACCCCTTCCGTTGATTACCATTTCCTTGTTGTGTTGCTCTTGTTCCACTTGTCTGTTACTGTGTTACTAGGTCTCTCGCATTATAGACTTTCCTTAATTTCGCCGGGACGGCTCGTCTTTTACACTGGGGGGGTGATGTAATGAGACCTTATGCTGGGGGGGTCGCCGGTTGGTGGGGAGGAACTGGAGGAACTGAGCGGAACGCGAGCTGTCCAGCAGACAAAAGAATACATACGGAGACACAATCGCTTGTCGTCGAGCTGATTTATTACAAATGTAGGAGCCAGAGGACATTCCTGTCACGCCCGAAGGTGAGCAGGGAAAGGCTCCGACTATAGCATCTGCGCAGGACTGCCCTGGCCTGAAACCACATTGGGGCTCCACAATCCTCTATTAAGCATACCTGGCAAGGCGATATTGAATAATGCTTGCTAGGAATGTTCCCGGAACACTGAGGGAGAAGCCCCTGTAGTTGCGAGTCTGTGCGGCCCCCCTTCTTAAAAAGGGCCGTCGTTCCATTTCTGCGGAATCTGTCCAATAGTCCAGACTGTTGCCATATTTGGCAGTCTGCACACAAACACCACCTTCCCTCCGTACTTCAGCCAGCCACTCACAGGGGGTCGCTACTTCTTCCATATTTGAGGCATGGCAGCCTCAGGAGGGTCGTGCCCACTTTGTCCCACGATGTTTTCTGGGCTGAGGGATTTCCCCTCCCCGAAGATCTCAAGAAATTCTCAGCAAACCTTCAAACCTGTTGCTGGGGTCAAATATTGGATCACCTTTCTTTCACCTCAGGATGGTGCTCGGTGTGGGAGTTACTTTATAATCATCGCGGGCTATTGAAGATTCCATCTCCACAGCAACCTGCGACCAGCACTTAGTGCCGCAAGGCGCTCCGCACCTCTGAGCCTCCTCATTCATGGACATGGGATGCTGTACATATTGGGAATGGGCCTGTTGCTTTTCTCAGCCAGCCGGAACACCTCCTTCAACCAAAGGTCTCTGGGGAGGTTTGGACCGTGCTCGCAAAGCAGCTACACGAGCCACAGTCCTAAACCTCGCCCATTTCCCCTCGGCATCAAGAGTGGGGGTCGATGCCAACCCCAGCTGCAAGCGATGATTAAATTCTCGCTTGCAACTTTCATCCGTTAGCTGAGACCACGCCGCTGTGGGTTTGAATGGGGGTACTCGATGTAAACCCACCACCGGCGTGGAAGAATGGCAGGTGCATCTTACAGATGCCAAGCCAATGACCAGTGAGCAGATCAGCTCCACGTTAGGTCCTGGTGTCAAGGGCATGGGCCTGCATCCCCTGTTCCATCACGATGTAGTCCAGCAGATGTTCTTGCTTGGACCGGGCATGCATCTATGTTTTGTGGATGATGCGCCAATATTTTTGCTGTCTTTTCTTGGATTTTCTGTTTGCACTTAGTCACATATTCACTTTTAAGATGTTTTTTGTTCATGTTTTTGTTTTTTGTTTGTTGCGGTTGCACCCGATTCAAGAGCTGAATGGCTCACAGGGCTATACCTAATAAATGAACTTGACGGAACAGCATGGTTGGTAATTACAAGTCCATGGGCTGCACACAACCAGACGTCACAAGCATGGCTCTAAAATTTAAAACATATTCCTATTTTTCTTACCTTTGATACTGGCAGGGACTTGTCTACTTACGGACATTCTACTTATGTTGATTAACTGTGATCCATTGTAACATATTATGTTAAATCTTGACTTAAAGCTTTCGTTTCTGCAGGAATTTATATTCTTTGGGTCTTTCGGTAAAGTCACGTAGAGAGGTTCAAATTAGTAAAAAAGTTAAATCAACAAAAAACTACGACGTTTCGATCACAACACAAGCGATCGTCATCGATCTATCTACGTGACTTTACCGAAAGACCCAAAGAATATTGTCACAATGTCTCACCAGTGTCAAATCAGAGAACGCCAAAAGGCAAACAGTCCAAAGACCATGCAAGTATCAGAGCATTTATAGCTCCGCGTGAGCAGCTACATCATGGGATGCCTTTCTTGCCAGTATCAAAAGTATGTAAAATAGGATTACGTTTTCACCCTCTCTGGCAATAAAACAGCAGTTGTGTTAAGATGTTCAAACACCAAATAGATTAACCTTTGGCAAGGGATCAAGTAAAGTAAAACCTTGGGTTGCGAGTATAATTCGTTCCGGAAACGTGTTTGCAATCCAAAGCACTCGTATATCAAAGGACTCGTATCAGTTGTGATCACGTGACGCTCGGCAGACAAAGCGTAAACACGTACTGCTCGTATTGCAAGACCTCGCTCGTTTATCAAATTTATATTTATTTAAAAAATTTGCTCGTCTTGCAAAACACTCGCTGAACAAGTTACTCGCAATCCAAGGTTTTACTGTACTGCATTAACCACACAAAGTACTTGTGGTGAAAAAGCAAACAAACATGCTCTGATAATACATAAGCATCGTCTTTTAAACTGGGATTTTTGCACAGCGTTGGTGCACGACGCTTCTGTTTCTGGAAGACTTTTCAGTTTTTTCCTGGATTTTTCTGTTTGCGCATGGTCACTTTCAGATGTTTTTTGTTCGTGTTTTAGTTTTTTGTTTGTTGCGGTTGCACCTGATTCAAGAGCAGAATGGCTCACAGGGCTATACCAAATAAATGAAACTGAAAACTGAAACACCACTGTATATTCACGCGAAGATATAACCCCAAAGTAAAAACCTCTAGTACGGAAAACAAACAAGACAGGACAGAACAAGGGGGGGGGGGGGGTGATCTCCACCTAAACAGAAAACGAATACCTTCATAGGCTCCAACAAGGAGCCCAAACACCTAGCCAGTTTTTCACTTAACATTTCCCAGTCATGCAATCTATTCATCATCATTTACTGTCAGAATAATAATTCTCATACTCTTCTTTCGGTAAAGTCACGTAGGTATAAAATAAATCACGACGTTTCGATCGCAACACAAGCAATCATCATCAGGTGGGAAAACCACAGCAAGACATATTTTTGCTCGGTTTTTGGGCTCCTTGTTGGAGCCGGCAAAAAAAATAATTGCTGTGCTTTTCCCACCTGATGATTGCTCGTGTTGCCATCGTAACTTCGTGATTTAATTTAATTTATTTTATACCTACGTGACTTTACCGAAAGAGCCAAAGAGTATGGATCCCTGTAGTCATGAAAACTTAAAATCTAGATTGAATAATTGATTATGTCCATCACTCATTAACCCCATTCATTCAATCCATTAATCATTTACCGCCATCAATTTCGCTTCCACCGAATTCACACATCACCACCACCACCACCACAGATTACCCACCCATTGCTTCCTCACATCTATTTCATTCACCTAATCTAACCACCATTATCACATCCATACTTACTAATTGTTAATAGTGCGTAAAGCGCCTTGAGTAAGGGGGCAATATAAATTCCTTTGAAGAAAAGATGAGAGTGTGCAACACTTAAAAGGGGACCAGGACCTTATTTATTTAAACCAAATATAAAACCACCAGCTCTCTACGGATACTTACACGGTGGAGGGGGTGGGAAAACAACAACAGCATCATCATGATCATCATCATCATAAAGACAACTAAATAAAAAACGAAACCTTCCATCCGTTTTTGCACCGAGGGGAAACGGGGCGATGCAGATCGGCGGTGGTACAGAGGGAGGCCGTGCCAAAAAAGAATCCCCGTTCATCCCAAACCTATAGTGGCCCATAGCCACCATGCTTACTCAGACTGGTCCCATTGACGAGGATGAGGGGTTCAGCACATGTCATAGAGAGGGGGGGATGCGGGGGGGGGAAGTGGGGGGAGGAGATTGGGGGGGGGGGGGGTGTGGGGAGGTTCAGCACAGGTCATAGAGAGGGGGAGATGTGGGGGGGGGGAAGTGGGGGGATGGAGAGATATGTGGGGGATATGGCGGAGGATGAGGGGAGGCCCAGGATCGGTTCAGATAATCGCTGCCACTCCTGGTGTTTAAGAGGCCGTGAACGCTACGAACCCGGCGTCCCGAGTCCGTAGCGTAGCGGTAACCACCGCGCCACCGCTCCATCCACACAATAAACAAAGATCCCCCCCCCCATGCCGCCTTAACAGACTGTTGGGGCAGGTGCTGTTAGCGAGTAGCAGCACCTATGAACGCTAACACTGGCACACGAGGGGGTGGGTGGCCAGGACCACGCTTCGGCCGCCTTTGTCTCCCTAGTGAGGGTATACACACACTGCACAAGGTACTCATTTGAGGCCGAGTCGACCTAGGGGAGGCCCACGACCGACTCAGATATTCGTCACTGGTGCTGGCCGTGAGCGGGAATCGAACCCGGATTATTGTGTTCGTAGCGTCGCAGCGTAGGGCTCCTACACTACCGCTCCCCACACACACAGAGACACATACACACACACAGGTCCTTCTCTTCTGTAATACAACTAGAGATTAATTAAAAGCATAAGTATTTAGTTTTCACAAGAGCTTTTTAAAAACAACGTTGCTAGGGAAGCACAAACAAATTAAGACGCCAAACACTTTGTAAATATAAGGTAAAAAGACAAATTACAAAAATAAAGATTTGAATACAATAAAGATTTAGGACGAGGCAATAATTGGCCGTGCCAAGTCCTTAACTTAGCACCGCAAGGCGAGCCTGGGTTCAAGCCCTGGGCGTCTCTCTCTCTCTCACACAGGGGGTTCATAATGGTTGTGTCGGAGACACGAGGAAGAAATCCCAGGCACACACAGAGGGTGTTTGAATATTACAGCCAGGGATCTGCTTTTCTAACACACACAAACAAAGATCCCCCGTATAGCCTGTGACACAGACTGTTTGGGGCAAGTGCTGTTGAGTAGCGTGCAGCAGTAGCACCTATGAAGGCCATCACTGTGGCACACGAGGAGGAGGTGTGGCCAACACCACGCCCGTCCGGCCGCCTTTGTCTCCCCCAGCGGCGATGTTTACGACACGCCACTGCACGGGACACTGAATTGAGGCGGAGTCGACCTAGGGGAGGCCCAGGACCAGTTGAGATAATCGTCGCTTACTGGTGTTTGGTGGCCGTGAGCGGGAATCAAACCCTGGTCTCTGCCGGTTTCGGAGCGCAGCGTGGCGCTAACCACTGCGCCACCGCTCAGCATAACTATTTTTATTTTACCAGGTAAGGCTCCGCTGAGCTAGGTAGCTATTTTACAGCGAGCGACCTGGCTACCACAAATGATGGCTCAACAACAAAGTGGCTTATCGTCACTTGGAAATGTATACGCGGCAGCCAATTACACTCAGAACGTGTGACGTCAATATCTTATGCGGAGGAAAAATCCCTGCGGCAATGGGGAAAGAGAGACCGCAGACTCTCTCTACATCGGCAGGCGTCGTCAGAGTTCGGGATCGAACCCACGACCTCCTGCGTACCAGGCGAGGCAGATAACATCTCACCACGGTGGGAAACAGACGCAGACTTCAAATATACAGCAAGGGGGGTGGGATTGAACCCACGACCTCCTGTATACTAGGCGAGGTAGTGAACATCAACCTGGCTACCGCGATGATGACGAGAGAGAGACACGCAATTCCAAATATACAGTGGCAGGCATTGTCAGCGTCCGGGATTGAACCCACGACCTCCTGTATACTAGGCGAGGTAGTGAACATCTACCTAGCTACCGCGATGATGATGATGAGAGAGAGAGACATGCAATTCCAAATATACAGTGGCAGGCATTGTCAGCGTCCGGCGAGGGAGATAACGTCTCTCCACCCACCCACTCACACTCGAACCAATGACCAAGGCTCCGTAGGTGCCGTGGGTGGGCGCACTGCCCGGCCGTGCTATCGCCGAGCCCGCGCTGTTCTCAGCCTCAGAGCTCCTGGCCTGGGTTCGACACCGGCGCCGGGCTGGGTGATGGTAGAGGCTGAACCTGTGGGTGGGGAGGGGGTGCGCAGAAAGGGGGGTGGGGGAGGATGAGGTGGTGGTCATGATGATGATGTTGGTAATGGTGATGTACGTATGTTGAACTTCTTTCGCACCATGCTAATCGGAGGGCGGTGATGATGGTGGTGTTGAAGGTCATGATGGTTTTTCCATGGACGTACCAGAGGAATTTCGATCTGGTACAGATACGAAAGGCTGATCGATGCCCAGGTGAGGTCGAGGGATGGCTCCCTATTGGTCAACCACGTTATGTATGCTGATGATCGGGTGATTGCTGCTCACTCAGAGGAGTTGGAGGCGCTGCTGCTGAACCTGGAGTGTGCCACTAATAGGTGGGGCCTTACCATCAGCCCCACCAAAACTAAGCACCTGCCCAGGTAATTTGTGCGACCAAACACTCCATCCCCTCAGCTCCCCATTGGTGATGGAGCAGTTGTAGAGAGAGTGGTTTCCCAAACCTGGCAGTGTGCTTATGACCAGTTTCGAATCAGTCGGGTGGCATTAAACTTTTCATCGGCTGCACAATGCTGTGTGAAAGCAATTTGGTCTGTCGCTCCACACGAAGCTTCGGGTCTTCTTGACCATGGTTATGTGAATCGTGGATCCCTCTAATGGAACATCTGCGCTAGTTATAAACAATCAGGCTGGCATGCCTACGATCCATCCTGGGTTTAACCAGGATGGATTGTGCGAGCGGCTCACAAATCCTCGAAAATGAAAGTTCTCGACACATTACCATCAGTGAGCTCCTCCGGCAGGGAAGGCTCCGCTGGCTGGGTCATTTAGCCCGCATGCCCAGCCACCACGTGCCCAAGCAGCCGAGAGGGAGCTAAATGGGCACGGCACAGGCTAGAGAAGAGATGGAGTGATGTGGTACAAGAAGATGTGGGGCTGAGTGAACTTGGCGAAGATTGGTACCAGCGGTGTCAAGATCGTCCTCTGTAGAGGAGGCTCGTAAAGGACGCGACCGGGCAGTTTGAGGCAGTCGCCCTCCAACAACGGAGGGCAGAATGACGCTGCTCACAACAACGAGCGGAGCACTGGGCAGCTAAAACACAGCAAGTTGGCACGGTAAGGGGCACAGGTGGTGCATCGGCCAGTCATTTCAGTCAACCCATGGCACCTGGGTCTGTCCCGTGACCTCCTGCACCTAGCCTGGCACAACAGTTAACCCATGGCACCTGGGTCTGTCCCGTGACCTCCTGCCAGCGGGCGTTCGACACTTTACGTGGCCTTAAATTGCCTTTATAGACTGGCACAAGCTCATTGGTGATGTCACCGCCACTTAGTGGCAAATGGTGGTTGTTGTTGTTGGTGGTGATGACGCTGATGCACACGGAGTCTCAACGCCACCACCTCTGGTACCTCCACACACTGTTAGCGAGCGCCCATTAAAGGGAGGTGTGTACACACGTGTGTACGTGTACACACCAATACCCGCCATTCGCCAATTAGTGACGGTGACATCCCCACGGGCGCCTGTGCCAGGCCAGGTGCACGCACTTTGGCACCACGTGAAGTACCAAAGGCTCGCTGCTGACAGGTTAAGAAACAGACCCAGCAGGTGCCATGAGTTGACTGTTGTGCCAGGCTAGGTGCAGGAGGTCACGGGACAGACCCAGATGCTGTGGGTTGACTGAGATGACTGGCCGATGCACCACCAGCATGCGATGGCTGGGCATGGGTGCTACATGACCCAGCCAACGCAGCCTCGCCTACCGGAGGAGCTCACCAATGGGAATGTGTCAAAATCTCCGAGGATTTGTGAGCTCCTCACACAATCCAGCCTGCAGGTTAAACCCGGGATGGATCGTAGGCAGGCCAGCCTGAATGTTTCTAACTGGCGCAGATGTTCCATTCGAGGAGTCCACGTTTCACAACCATAGGGTAGGGAGGGAATGACCGTGGCAGAGAAGACCCGAAGCTTCGTGTGGAGCGACAGACCAGGTAGCTTCCACACAGCAGCGTCATGCAGCCACCACCGCCTCCACTACCTCCAACGCCACCACATCCGCCACCTCCATCGCCACTACCGCCACTCACCGGTGCGTGTCGTCCTCCTCTTAGGTGGCGACATCTCTTCTCCTCGCTCCTCCTCAACCACCGCCTGCCTCTTCACCTTCGGCCTGCCCCTCGCTGCCCCCGCTGCTGCTGCTGCCCCTTGAGCAGCAGCAGCAGCAGGAGCAGCAGCAGCAGGAGTCGGACTTGTCGACGCTTCCAAAATGACCTGGCTCCACCTTCTCCTCTTGGCTCTGTTACCGCCCTCCCCCTCCTCCTCCACCTCCTCTGCTCCTCCCCGCGTGTTCCTGGCCATCTTGGCTTTGCCGCCAGCGCTACCTTGCCCAGCGGGTCGCTTGGTGCGGCCCGGCTGTCTGGGGCGCGGCTGAGCAGCAGCTGCTGCTGCTGGTGGTGATGCTGCTGCTGGTGGTGATGCTGGTGGTGGTGGTGGTGATGCTGCTGGTGGTGGTGATGTCTCCCTCAATGTCTTCATGCGGAGGCTCAACGCCGGCACCTCTGCTCACGGCACACAGATGTCGGACCCCCAACTCCTCCGTTAGCGAGCGCCTATTAAAGGTAGGTGTCTGCGAGTGTGGAGGCTCAACCAGTCTTGGGCTTCCCCTAGGTCGACTCAGCCTCCAGTGAGTTAGCTGGCACAGTGGTGTGTAAGTAAACATCGCTACTGGGGAGAGACAAAGGCGGCTGGGCATGTTGGTGTTGGCCACCAACTCGTGTGCCACAGCGCCGGCCGACGTCGGCGCTGCTACTTGCAACTAACAGGAACCTGCCCCAACAACCCATGTAGAAGGCTACTGACCAAATCACTCTCCCAGTGACACACACCCACCCACCCTCTGCTAACTCACCCACTGACACACTCACTTCTCCAAGACAGAGGTTCTCTGCAAGCCATCTGGCTACCATGAGAGATTCGTTCATGAGGCGATCCACATATACAAACACAGAGACAATTTCAACCGAGAAGATGGATTCTGGCTTAGCAATCATTGGAAGGATGTAATAAACCATTTCGGATCTTAACTAATTGTGTTCACGTTTACGGTGACTTTCAGACCGCGTTCCACTCACTGGCATTGTATTCTCCGCAGGGAATGGATTCTTTGCAACGCTACTCTCCCATTGACATATTTCGTTGCTTTCTCTTCGTATCTTTCACACGACGGTCAACGGTATAGTGTATAATAACAAATAGTATAACATTTATATGCTTAATACAATGTACAAAGTAATATATAGTATCGTAATTGTATAGTGGATATATAACAGTGTGATATACATTAGGGTGGGTAGAATAATACATAGTGTTATATTACAATGTATAAGGTGGTTTATAGCAATACAGTATATCATTTAATGTTGGGTTTGTCTATGGCAGTATATAGTACGGTGTAGACTCGTGTGATGTAAGAGAATAAAGTTTATATGGAAGCATATTATATAATTTTTACGACGTAGAATTGTAATGTACTACTTACTGTTAGTAACTCAGCTTATTGTAGAGTATAGTTAGTATACTGATGATACTATGTAGTTTATAATTTAGTTGTTTACGTGTTGGTTTTAGTTACTGCAGCTACATACTATTAACACTCCTTCCTTTTATTAATGCTACCCCTCCCTTTGATGCTGCTAATCCTGCATAATGCACGGGCATAATTAGTACTAATCACATACCTGCATTTCCCATATCCCCTCCCTTTGATGCTGCTAGTCCTGCATAATGCACGGGCATATGTAGTACTAATCACATTCCTGCATTTCCCATAAATATGCTAAATTCCTCTTGATATCCAAATTCTTTTGTCAAGGCGCCCTTCCCCCCCCTTCCAACCCAGCTTATATATATGCTCCAAGCTCGTGTGCTGTTTCATTCAGTCGCTGTCGCCTCGACAGACCTTGTTTTCACTTGAGGACGGCTGCTTGCGTTGTGGCCGAAACGTCGTGAGAATTATTTTATTATGTTTTATTTTTATTATTTTATTACTTCCCTTCTACGTGACTTTACCGAAAGAACCAAGAAGATAAGTTGTGTCTGCCGCAGCAGTTCCATTGGAGAAACAAAACGACATGTCTCGGACTGTGTTCGCGAACAGAAAGCAGATTTGAGACACGGCAGAACCAATACCTCTGCCATGGCGGATCACTGTTTTAACGCGGTGGGCTCACACGATATTGTTTTTTCCGAGACCAAGGTATTCGGCAAACCTTCGGGCTACCTTCCAAGATTTGTCCATGAAGCCATCCAGATATATAAACACAGACACAATTTCAACCGAGAAGAGGGAAACAAACTGAGCAATCATTGGAAGGACGTTATTAACCGGGTTAAGTCATAACTGGTGGTGATGTCCCCCTTCCTGCCTGCTTATGTTAACAGCTATTCTCGACTCTCTGAGCCACATTCACTAACACAGCCTCTCTCTCTCCCCCTACCACCGATTATCTATGCCCCACCCCCCTCTCTCCCCCCCCTAGCTTCCCCTCCATTATCTCTGCCCAAACCCCCCCCCTCTCCCCCCTGCCGCCAATCACTTACTCATGTCGTGGCGGCTCTCTCTCCACGTCCCACTTGTCCCCTGCCGCCGATCTTGCTCTGCCCCCCCCCCTCTCCCCCTGGCAAGCTCTCCCATCCCCGCCGCAGATCTTACTCTGCCCCAACCCCCCCCCCCCCCTGCTCTTTCTCCCCCTGCGAGCTCTCTGGTCACCACTCATCTTACTGGCCAGCCCCCCTCTCTCTCCCATCTCTGGCCCCGCCCACATGCCCTACCTATATAGCCTCTTGTCACGGCAGCTCTCTCGACTGCTTCAGCAGTTTCCCTGCTGTAAGTGTCTCACCTGATGACGGTCGCTTGTGTTGCGATCAAAACGTCGTGATATATTATTTTCTACCTACGTGATTTTAACGAAATAACCAAAGAATAAGGTGTTAATTGTTTGCATTTCCCCGCATACTATTGTCATAATCGAGTGGTGAAAGTGCATCTCTGTGGGGGGGGGGGCGGAGAAGCAGAAGGTTTCAGAATGTATGTTTTACCGTGAACATGGCTTCGATTAATGCGATTTTTGTTGCCCCTTATTTTGGAATGCGTCTACCACATAAAGCAAGGGAAACCTGTAAATCGGATTCATGGTTTAATGTCTTGGTTCCATTGACACAACCCTGTAACATGGATTGTCACTCTCCCTAGATCACAAACATGGCCATGAGGTTGTGCTTAAGAAGCAACTTCATGATGGTGCTAAAGCACAGGCCGTGGAGGATCTGGCAAAGGTGAGCAGGGCCATACACCGCCCTCCTATTGTATGCTCACAATCTCGCACACGACTCTCACATGTGGAGCACTTTTACACAATTCGTAATAGATTTTTGGGACAAGTCGCCGCCGTTTTGCTGAAGAGCAATCCAAACAACGTTTAACAATTGGGTATGGACATTTCGCTGGTGGTCACAAACAGCATCATCAGGCAGCTACCAGAAGTCTGTACATTGATTTATTCTGGCCACAACGAGATTGCTTCTGGAGAAAGAGATAATTTGGGGGTTCCTGAAACCCAAGTGAGGCTTGTGACAAACGGAGTAAGGATATTTGTGACAAGCCTTTACAAAAGGTCTAAATGCTGCGTCAGGAGTTTAGGAGTGCACCAGGACTCTGTACTAAGTCCCTTCCTCTTTGTACTTTGTGCAGGACGCCCTGGTTAGAAGAATGAATAATGACAACTCATGGTGCATGTCTGTTTGACGATTTTCCCATGATATGTAGTTGGAACAAGGAAAAGGTGCGGAAAGACCTGCAAGACCGTTCTGCAGTGGACTGGTTGCCTGTAAAACAGTGTGAGGGCGAATGCAGAGCTTGTGAGAACTAGGTCCAAACAAAGATGGGGGGTGGGCGGGGTACTGGGGTAGGCAGTGCACCGGCAAATGTTACTTTGGCATCATCCGAGTTCACACCCCGGAGCTCTGTGAATTATTGTTATGGTTGCCTGTCACACAACAGCTCTGCTGGCTGTCCATATATGAGCAGAGCAAGCCGAGCCTGGTCTGCATGCAAGATGATGGCTATGGACTGGACAAGGATACCAAAGCAAGGATACACAAGGCTTGACGGCTCTCATAGACATAATTGGTAGAGCAATGTGTAATGGGAAATTTTTGACATGGATTGAAGGGGAAAAGTTATGGAGTTCCATATCTGCTATGAGTTATTTTAGTGGCAGTTAAACGTGGCACATTGAGCACATTGTATGATTGTAGAATTTCCCACAGATTAACCTTGTTGGTCTCTCTGCTTATAAACCCTCTCGGCCCCGCCCCTATCAAAAAGTGCCCTCCACCCCACTATGGCACGTGTCTCAATGTGTACATTTCACTGTCCCCTTTACAGCGCCCCTCTGCCACCTGTTCCCAATCATCTGAACGTGTATTTTCTAATGAATTATCTATAGTGCCTTATGGCCACCTCTTCTTAATTATCTCAACGTGTACACTTTGACACTTTTTATCTACAGTCCCCTACATCACCCCCCACCCCCAACGAAAATACAGCAGTTTTGGCTATAAAACACTGGATTTTTAACAACAGGAGATATAACATTGTTGGACCATGGGATATCACAAGGAATTTTTCCCTGGGAACAGAGTTTTCTACACATTGTCATCTAGGTCAACGCTTAAACATTGGCCCTCAAAACAAAAGGAGGAAGCCGTTACGGTCAACCCAGCTTACTCTTACGTTTAATACACTGGTAAAAGGGAACATCTATACACATGGAAATACACAACCGAACACTTACACCCCCTTCAACCGTCCTCACGAATTTTCGTCTGTGCGGTCGAACGGCGTGCTCAGCCTGGTGGTGCCTCTCCCTAGTGTGTGCTTGGATGACGACTGCATTTGCACCCCGCATCCTCTTTATCTTCATTGGGGTCATGCCTGAGAAGGAGGGAGAGTGCAGAAGCAGTACTTTTCTGGGGCGGGCGCTTCTGTCCCCGGATTTTGTCGCGACTCCCCCAGACCTGGCCTTTCTGAACCTGAATGACACCTTGTGTCGGTGGTTCCTTATAATGGTTCCAAGCCACTCGGGTGGACCACCCATCGCTGGCGCCCAATCTGGATGCGTATACTTAGTGGGTGGAGAACCTGGACAAGCTCTTAGAGAACCCTGCCAGGGACTGTGCAGTTTAGCCGACGTGCCTACCCGGACCTGGGGAAAGTGTAACCAGGCCCAATCCCCTTGCTTGAAAGACCCTGGGGTGTCCATTATTTTCTGCACGTGTTCGTTTTATGATTGCGATCTGCCAGATTTTGCCATTGCGACTTTTCAAGCTTTTAGCAACCTTTTTAGTGGCAGTCTGAGCGAGGCCAGCCATTAAAACTGATTAAGCCAGGAGAGCCACAAGTTGGTCTTTAATTGGTGGCTCTGGATCTCCCGGACATCAAAAAAAAGGGGGGAGAGCCTGGTCGACGCATGTGGCGCTCTTCGGTATGCCACCAAGAACTCCTGCAATATGCAAGTCCCAGTCCGTCTGGTCATACGTGTTAACATGGCACAGCCTAGCAAACAGCGTGTGGTTGAGCCTTTCCATCTGTCCGTCAGACTGAGCATGGTACGGTGAGGTTCAAATGATATTTGTGCCCATGTCACAGACATCGTGCAATAGTTTAGCAGAAAAATTTCGACCCTGGTCTGTGAGCAGTTTCTCAGGGGGGCCTATGTCCAATCCAATACATACCCGTGGAGAAATATCTCTGATATAGTTGCAGCCGTCCTGCCTGGCAATGGCTATGCAATGGGCCAACAAGTGAAATATTCCGTCCTGACAATCAAATATTTATTTCTCCTAGGCGTTTTTGGGAATGGACCAAGAATGTCTAATGCTACCAGCTCATTCACACTTGATACTACGATCAACTGCAGGAGCGGCTGTACGGGTGAAAGGAGGTTTCCTCTTAGCACAATCCTGACATCGATTTACCCAATTCCGCACATCCTTTGACATCCCCGGCTAATAGTAGCAAGATTGTAGTGTAAGCAGTGTTTCACGGTGGCCCATATGCATAAGTTGTTCAGCGTGCAATTCTAACAGCTACTTCTGTCGCAGGGGGGTGTGTACCACCAAGGAGCGATGCTGCATTCTAGCATCCCACTTTATCATTAGCCCTCGCCATCTTACAAATGGCGCCCCTGCTTTTATAGTTTTTGCTGATTCAGCTGCCTGTGCGGTGAGAGAATCCAGTGAGTCATCTTTTTGTATGCGGACCTATTCGGTCCTTATCAACCCGAGATCATGATCTACGGGTGGACTGATCTTATCATATACTGCCGGATTTATTTATGTCGCTAGTCCCGGCGATTCTGGGAGGGTCGGTTTACATTGAGCCACTCCCATTGTACAAGTACGCAAGTTTTCCACCGTAATCTCAATAGCGTGTCCACATTACAGTGATGAGTACCTTTTCTGTGTGTTATGTTGTAAGAGTATTCCTGCAGTTTTTCAATCCACCTAGCCATCTGTCCCGACGGTTGATCCATGCGCAAAAAAAATTTCAAACCAGCGACTATATAGGTAGGGGCCGAAAACAGTAACAAAGTTAACCACCGCAAGGAGTTCTGAGTAACAAAGTACCATTGCTCTGCGGTGGAAAGCACGTGAATCTCGTACGCAATGACCACTTCTACGTTCCCCTGTATTTGTGGGAACTCAGCCCCAATACCCACATCACCGGAATCCATGTCTAGTACGAACAGTAGTGAAAAATGCAGGTATGCTAGTGGGGGAGCATCAGTCAACCTCAAAGGAAGTGCTTGAAAGGCTGTTTCTTCCTCCTCCCCCCATTGGAATCGGATTCCTTTTGGCATGAGGGCATGCAAAGGTTTCACTACTGTAGTGAATTGCGGTACAAACCCCAGAAATTGCCGCACCTCCTGTACCGAAGTAGGTGTAGGCCAATTTTTCACCGCACAAGTTCTCAGGGTCCTTTGTTACCCCTTTCCCGCTGACCACATGTCCCAAATACATCAGTCCTGTATGAAGTGGCATTTAGATGGCTTCAGTTTCAATTAGCGGCTCACACCTTGAAAAAAAAAACTTGTCATAACCTCAAAAGGTGTTCGTCAAACGATCTACTAAATACAAATAACGTCTAAGTAGATCAGACATACTTCCCACTGTAGGCTCGACAGCACGAGTTCCACGAGGCATTGCAAGGTTGTCAGTACTGTGAGCAATCCCATCGGAAGGTGATTAAATTTAAATAAGCCTTGCTGTGTTTGAAATGCAGTCTTGAGTTTAGATTCGTCATCCAGGGGAAGCTGCCAAAATGCGGATAGCATATCTAACGTAGGGAAAAATGTATCCCGCTAACGCATCTAACGAGTGATCAATACGCAGCAGGGGGTACGCATCTGCTAGTATAACTTTATTTAGGCACAAGAAATCCACACAAAACCTCATGGAGCCATTAGGTTTCTTAACGAGCACCACCAGTGCTACCCAGGGCCTGGTTGGAGAGATTATCTCCGCTCGTAGTATCTCAGTTGTAGCTCGACGAATCTGCTCTTTTTCTGCTGGCCCTACTCGATACTAGTTCTGCCGTACTCCTTGTTTCGATATGGTGCTGCATCAAGTCGATGCACCCTAGATCATATGGGCCTTTACCTGAAAATGTCCTAGCATTCCTGTAGGACACTTTTCAGTTGATCTCAAGGGGACCCTTCCCGATTATTCACTTCTTGTATCCCTGCTACTACTTCATCTTCATGTATTTCTCGTGTGGGGGAGATCTGGGCTATCACTGTCTCTTCTCTTAGTGTAACCGCCTGCTCAGATGTGTTTAGAACCTCTGTGCACAATCTTTCGTTCCGTCTCAAAATGGTGTCCACCGCCACTAATGAAAGCCAACTAATAGCTGGCCCCATTGGTGATACTGTAATCGGTGTGTCTGTGCGTGATGTTATTAGTGGCAAGTGATAGCACAATGGAATCAACATTTGCACCATCGGCAGAGTCACCATTTATTCCTTTACCAGGGCATGTACTCTTGCGGTTTTCCCTGTTTGTGCCTGGCCGCAAAAAAATGCATAAGTCTTCCCGACAGTGTCTCTATATAGCCCTGGTCCATTTGGATGTTCATGGGTAACCGACCTAGATAAATTGGTTCCCAATAAACATGGCACTGCTAGAGACGAAGAAACCAATACCGGGCCTGATATACACATTTCCCGTATGCAGATTTCCGTCTTTACTTTTCCGACAATTCCCAAGCTACCCCCGTTTGCTGCAACAAATTTACTGTGTACCAGTTCTAGGCGACGTTTAGCTGTAGGTAGCATGTCAAACACAAGCACAGACAGGATGGTGATTGATGCTCCCGTGTCCACCAACACCTTAACGGGATGTCCCCCTATTGCTCCTGCGAGCACGGACGTTCCTGTGGCCGCCGCTACAATGCGTCCTTCTAGCCTTTTCTATATTGATTTTGATGCATCCCAATTTTATCCCGCCATGTCGCACTAGGTCGCTGCACTCGAGTGGTTTGCAGGTGATAATGGTGATGAGGGATTTGATGACGAGGTGTGTGTATGGTCTGGCCGGGTGCCTGTTGTTGGTAGCTCGGGTGGCACAGCTTCAGTTTACGACACCGCTGGAAGCAGCCCCCGCATGAGCAGGGTGGCTGCGGTCTGCAGTTTAGCCAACAATGATGGCCAGGCAGGTTGATCGGCCTCGGCTTGTTGCGCAGCGATGGGAGGCGGTAGCTACTGCACCAGAATCTCGGCCATGCCATGCTGCAAGGAAAGGTGGCGGCTCTGGCTCCGAAATTTGGTGAGGGGAGGCTTTGGCTCTGGCCCAGCGATTTCAGCGTGCCACTCTGCGGGGAATAGTGGCTGCCTGGGTTCGGTCATGTCGGCTTTTCAAACCATGGGGAACAGCAGCTGCTCAGGTCACGCAGCGTCGGCTCTTTCCCCTTCTCGTCAACGATCGTCATCGGCAGCCGATCGATTGATGAGGTAAGGCAGCATACTCTTTGGTTCTTTGGGTAAAGTCATGTAGGTGAAAAAGAAAAAATAAATTAAAGTAAACTAAATCACGACGTTTCAGATGCAACACAAGCGTCTGTCATCAGATGGGAACAATTCACCATGAAAGTAGAGAAGGATGGCAAACTACCATTCCTTGATGTTTTGTTTGAGAAGAGAACCGGGTACGGGTAAGGAATCAAAATCCGTTTGCGACCTCTGCTTTGGGTGCAGTACAGTGTAATATTAGTGTGCAGTGCAAAGTATAGTATTGGTGTGAAGTGTAATGAAGTAGTGTATTATGCTGCAGTGTAGTATCGTATTAGCATGCAGTGTAGTATAATGGAGTATTAGTGTGCAGTGTAGTAAAACAGTGTATTAGTGTGCAGTGTAATGAAGTATTGTATTTTGCTGCAGGATATTAAAGTAGTGTGGTAGTGTGCAGTGTAATATAGTGTATCATTGGTGTGCAGTGTAGTACAGTGTAGTAGTATTGTGCATTGTAGTATAGGGTGCTATGTAGTTTTATCGTGGAGTATATTGCTAGTGTAGTGGGTAGAACGGAGAGTGAGACTTCTTTGGAGGCAACAACTTTATTATAACAATGCAACCTTAACACGATGGGGTAACAGCCCCTTCCACCCGATACTCTATGGAGATATATCCTCCAGGCTAACGCGTGCCTAGCATTGGGGGGAAGGCTGACGTCGACCAGACCCTGGCTGAGGTCCGGGTCCCGTCTTCGGGCTCCTCTTCAGGGTGACGGCTTTGGGTCTTCAGGTGGCAGCTTCGGGTCTTCAAGTATACAACAGCAGCCGGCCCCATTCAGGGGTCTGGCTTACATAGTCAGTCCCAGCTCTCTCCGCCCCTGGCCACGCCCTCCTCCTCGAACCTTCGAGAAGGACATGGGTTTTGGACACGTCATCTCCCCAGCTCCCTTTTGGGGTCATAGGGTCCATACCTCCAGTCACGACCCCCCCTGGGTTCAACCTGAGTGCCATGGCCCAGCTCGATCCGGGCACTCTTCCGCCCTCTGTTGACCTGGGACTGGCACTACAACCGGGGAGCAGTGGCATCACCCAGTAATGCCACTACACTAGTGTGCAGCGTAGTATTAGAGTGGTGTTATACGTTTCCACAGAAGGCATTGACACGTCAACCAACTCCTGATGCCATCAAATTGATTAGTCCTGCCTCTGGTCTCCGGTTGCCTCCAAGTCTGTCACCCCTAAGCCAGAGCATATGACACCTCCATCGCAACCCTTGAGTTGTCCGAGAAGCCTACCTGATTCACAGTCTCTGTTTGCTGCCCGATTGCGTGATCCTTGGCCATAGAACGTGGATTTTAACCACTTGGATGGTGCTGGTCTGCTACTTCTGTGAGCTGACTGCCTCATCATTGTCTGCCTGCTCGGTTCTTGGCCAGCTCACTGTGGCTTCCACTCGGCTTGCCTTGCCATGCAGTTCACCGGTGTGGTTCGTGTCCAGTTTGCCTTCTTGACTGTTCCTGCCATAGCTTGTGCCTCGCTCGTTACTCGACCAGCCCACTGCAGTTCATATCTGGCTCTCCCTAGTTGTCGTCAGCTTTCCATTAACCAGGGAGTACCATAGCACTGCCACACATTGAGTGCCTCACCATTGTGCCCAACAATTCGGCTCGGGAGCAGCTCACCATGGCTTGCATCTGGCTCGAAGAGTTATTCAACTAGTCTGCCACAGCTCGTATCCAACGTGCCTTGGTAGGGTCCTAGGTTGTTAGTGTTGCTTTGTCTTATGAAAACAGTTGCTCATCCCCGTTCACGATCAGCCCCCTTGTCGATGTATGATGTGCTATGATGATCCTCACCCATATAGTCCTAGTCACCGCCCTACATTCTCACATCTTACCGCTGACCTGCAGGTAAAATTCCGTCACTGACGATTTTTCGTTGGCCTCCCAGTATTCATTTGGGCAAGGATCATTGAAGAAGACCTACGACTACCACCTTGGAGGCCTCGCATGCCATCTCTACGTTATGGTCACTATCAGAAGCCTAAGCCCAAACTGTTGGGAGTCTAATCATTTTATCCTGCAGCCTTTTCATCCACACACCCTAAATTGCAATTCGCTAAACATGATGCATTAGACTTAACAAATCAGTACAATCTATATCAATTGATTACTTCAACCACGAGACCCAATATAACAAAACTCAAATTGGTGCATACATACTTAATGTGATATTAACAAAATCACCTCGTAAATAGGTAATCAGCTCAGTGACCATGCCATTATCTTTGGCATTCGTCATGCAAGAATCACTAAAACACCTCATGAAATCATTATAAAATGGTCTTTAAAACATTTTGACCTCCAATCATTTATACATGACACTTTATTCTTTGGTTCTTTCGGTAAAGTCACGTATGTGACTTTACCGAAAGAACCAAGGAGTATGTCCTTGCAGTCACGAAAACTTCAAATCTAGAACATCACACTTTCCATTCTGACTAGGATATGCTGATCAAAATCCCATTCTTACACGCTTTTATTTAACTCACTTCGTCTGTTGTATCCTCAAAAAAGAAATTGTAACTCGATTTTTACACACTTCCCAATGTGCTATCGACTCCAAACTTCATATAGGTGTAATGCGGGCGCGGGCGACCTCCCGGATGTGACGTCACGGAGAGGTGGAGTTAGGTGACGTGGGAGGAAAGGTTAAGGTTCTTAAGGGAGGAGACCGGAAGAGGAAGGCAGAACGAGTGGGACTGGACCAGAGTAAGGCCACGTGGGCAAAGCCAAGGGGTGGCAGCGGCGGCCAGCGGTGGCCAGCTAAGGGAGCAGCCAGCGGAGCTGCGAGAGAAGACAGCGGTGGGGCGGCTGGAGAGAAGGCGGACGAGGAGCTGCGGGGAACACAGCCGGCGAGGCTGTGTGTGAGGGAGAGGCTACGAGAGCGACGAGAGGAGAGAGAGGCTGAGAGAACGACGAGGGGAGAAACTGCAGGAGAGCAGTATCAGTGTCAGTATAGAGTCTTATAGAAGGACAGCCGTGCGGGTTAAGAGAGAAGAACCGAATAAAGGACACCAAGCCAGACATCGTGGTCGAGTCCTTTATTACATTGGTGTCGGAAGTGCAACGGCATGTCGAAACAAGTGAGAAAGAAAAATGTTCCAGCGCCGGCATCGGCTTCTTCGTCCGAAGACGAAGACTTCCCTCCAAACATGGATCCTGCCAGGGTGGTGGAGGAGAGCCCTGCTGAAACGAGTGCGGGGACGGGAGTGGAAGATGTAGCCACAGTGTCAGGGCCGCCGACACCATCAGACGCTGATCGGCGATGGCTGCAGGTGGCTGAGCAACTGGAGACTCTCAAGGACGCCCTGGGCCAATTGTGTCATCTCGTCACCCCAAGCACGGCGACGGAGAGAGCGGAGAGTGCTCCACAGGCCGCCACGGGTTCTTCACTCCCGGCGCCATGGGCCACGCGGCAGGAGGCCGCCATCTTGCGCGTGCCGCGGCGGGAATCCGCCATCTTGACCACGCCGCGATTCGACGCCATTTTGAATTTGCCTCCGGAGGAACCATCGGCGGAGGGCGGAGTGAAGCGAAGTCGGAGTCGCCATCTCACCACGGTCAAGGAATTCGCCATTGGGGGCGACTGGAGCGCTTTCGCCTGCAGATTTTTAGCGGCGGTCCGTTCTGCGAGATGGACCGATGCTGAGGCCTTGGAAGTGTTGCCGACTCTTCTGGACGACGAATCTGTTCGTTTTTTTCGCTCCATTAAGGCCGAGAAGAAGAGGACATTATATGGAGTTTTTCAAGAAATGGCCGACGCCTACGAGCCACCTGACGACGCGCATCGGCGATTCGCTCAACGACAACGAGCGCCCGAGGAGTCGCCTGTGGCGTACAGGGGTGCAGTGCTTGATTTGGCTATGGCCGCGTATCCAGATACAACACCTGACCTGCTCGAGCCTCTCATCTTGGGCAAGATGCTCGAGCTGTCGCGGGATCTTGGGATTCCCATGCCGGTGTGCGGGCATGAGAAGCTCACCTCCCGGGCGGCGGCGAAATGTCTGGATGCACAATTCAACCTACGACGATGGAAACAGGTCACGGCGTGGACAGGGGGGCCCGTCGCGGAGGGTGGCGCTCTGGGTTGGGACCCTACGAAGTCGGTATACGTGCCGGATGAGCGGGGCCCTCAGGAGCTGACGGCCGCCTCGGTGCCATGGTCAGGCCGCGGTGGACCGGCCTCTCGTGCTGCACCGCCGATACGCGGGCGGCGCGATGCAAGGCCTGCGCTTCGGCGCAACGACGCCGATTGCTTCCGCTGCGGACGGAAGGGCCACTACGCGAAGGACTGCTGGGCCCGCATCCCGGGTCCGCCACAACAGGAGGCCTCATTACCGGCCAAGCCGCCCAAGGATCCACCGAAACAGGCAAGTCGGCACGCACCAGACACCCGGCAAGGCTTTACACCTCACCCATCACCTTCGTTGTGCGGTCATAGTGTTGTTGTTAAAGAGGGACCTTCGACGGGGCCTTGTCGCTCTGTGACGCAGTGGCGCAAATTGGCACGGAGGGTTGTTGCGGCCGCTACGGGTTCGTCCACCGTGCCGGGGTCTATACAAGGGGTGGACGTGCGCATTTTGGTCGATTCCGGGGCGTCCGCGACTATTATTTCGGATGTCATTTTTCATCTGTTAGGCATCCCACCCGGGGCCGTGCGTCCGGTTTACGGGTCGTGCGTCGCTGCGAACGGGGGTAGTATGGGCATCGTGGGCCAGGTGGACGCTAAAATATCTATTGGGGATGTGTCGGCCTCGGGCGTTGTGTTGATTTCAAGATCCTTGGCAGTTCCCTGTTTATTGGGCACTGATTTTCTGGCTAAGATGCCTATTTTGATCAAAATTAATGAGAATTGTATTGAACTGCCGGGTGGCCGTCAAATTTCGTTTCTGCCGTCGCCCTGGGGGCGACCTGCTTCGGCCGTACAAGTGCAGGCGCTATCCGTGGCATCTGTTGATATTCCACCTGGTTCACAGATGCTTATTCCCCTGCGGTATCGGAAGCCCCTGCCTGGTCGGCTGGGAGCGGTTGGGATCTTGTTGTCACCTTCAGCCTCGATAACGGCCGGATCGGCGCTGGTCGGAGCGCAGACCATCGTCCGGCCAGATCAATTACCGTTTTTGCAGGTGCTCAATGCGGGTACGGAAAATGTCTGTGTCCCAGCCGGCACGGTTGTGGCACATGCCACCACGGCATTTACGGCTCACGATTGTTCGCATAGCCAGGGAGTGGTTGCTGGTGTTTCCGAGCCTGTGGCTTCGGATGACCGCTGGATTGCTAGCTTATGTGACGGAAATTCTTCCCTGTCTGTGGATCAACGGGGTGCGCTTCATAAATTGTTATTGACGTATTCCGATGTGTTTAGCTCCAATGATTTGGATTTGGGACGCACCTCATTGCTTCACCATCACATTGCTACAGGCGACGCTGCCCCTATTCGGTTGAATTCGCACCGAATGAGTCCGGCCGAGCGAGAACACGTTCGGGGGGCAGTGGAGGATATGTTGGCTGCGGATATTATATCGCCGTCGAACAGCCCATGGGGCGCGCCTGTGGTTTTGGTTAAGAAAAAGGATGGCAAATTGCGATTCTGTGTTGACTTTCGAAAATTGAATAAGATATCGGTGGCAGATGCGTATCCCCTGCCGCGTATGGACGACTCCCTCGACGCATTGTCGGGGGCTAAGTATTTCTCTACACTGGACCTCTCTTCGGGATTTTGGCAGCTTCCCCTTGACGAGCCCTCACGGGAGAAGACCGCATTCCGTACGCCGCAGGGGTTGTTTCAATTTAACTGCCTGCCGATGGGGCTGAATGCGGCCCCTGCCACATTTCAAAGGCTCATGGAACTCGTTTTGACGGGGTTGCAGTGGGAGACATGTCTCATATATTTGGACGATATCATCGTCTTCAGCCGCACATTTGATGAACATTTAAGGCGGCTGGAGACGGTGTTCGCGAGGATGCGCTCCGCGAACTTGAAATTTAAACCAAAGAAATGTCACCTACTGCAACGGTCCGTCCGTTATTTGGGGCACATCGTGAGTGCTGAGGGGGTGTCTACGGACCCGGAAAAAACGGCGTGCGTCCGAGATTGGCCGACTCCGGTCACCGTGGGGGATGTACGTCGCTTTCTGGGATTTGCCTCGTATTATCGAAGATTTGTACCGAATTTTGCGACCATCGCGAGGCCCTTGCACCTCCTTACGGGTAAGGGACGTAAGTTTGCGTGGGGACCGCCGGAAGAGGCGGCCTTTCAGAGTCTGCGTAATCTGTTGGCTACCGCCCCAACATTGGATTATCCGGATTTCAATCAACCGTTCATTCTTGATACGGATGCGAGCGACACAGGTATTGGCGCGGTGTTGTCTCAGTCTAAAGGGGGCGTAGAGCGCGTCGTTGCGTATGGTAGCCGGGTCCTGTCGCCCGCGGAAACACGCTACTGTGTCACTCGCAGGGAACTCTTAGCCGTTGTTTTTTTCCTACGTCAGTTTCGACCGTACCTGTACGGCCGTTCCTTTATCGTACGTACGGATCATGCGGCCTTGCAATATGCCCTTAAAATGGATCAACCTTCCGGCCAGCTGTCGCGTTGGTTGGACACGCTGCAAGAATTTTCATTTCAAATTCACCATCGTAAAGGGGTGCGCCATGCGAACGCAGACGCACTTTCTAGGTTGCCGCAGCGCTCCCCTTGCAAATGTGCGTCGGGGACGCAGAGATGTGCGCCCAGCCTACCCCCCCCTCAGCCGGTGGTATTGGCTGTGGAGAAGTCGGATGCTACTGTGGAACCGGGGCCGACTGATGGGGTTTTGAATCTGCCACGGTCTGTTTGGATAAGGGAGCAAATGATGGATGAGTCGTTAGTGTCCTTGCGGAAGCGATCCAAAGTGGAGGTTGGGGGTCCGGTTACGGAGGGTGCGCCGGAAACCGCGGTCCGAGATGGTCTGCTTATGTGGAGGGAAAGTCTCCAGGAACACTGGCGTCTAGTGGTGCCTGCGTCCCTCCGATACGAGTTGATTAGAACTCTCCATTGTGACACGCTATTACATCTGGGTGTGCAGAAGACCTTGTTGACGTTGCAACGTCATTATTTTTGGCACGGCATGTCGACGGATGTCGTGGGGCACGTCCGCGCGTGCCCTGACTGTGCCCGGCGTAAGCCTCCTAAACATCCTTATGTGCCACCCTTACAGTCAATTCGGGTGTCTCGGGTCAATGAATTGGTGGCACTGGACATTTTGGGACCTTTCCCACCTTCGGCGAGGGGTAATAAATATTTGCTGGTCGGGGTTGAGTACCTCTCCCGTTGGCCGATGGCCTGGCCGTTGCCCGATCAATCGGCCGCGGCCATTACCGACGCCTTTTTGTTCGGATATGTTATGGACAAGGGTGCGCCGGAGAGACTCCTTACGGATCAGGGCCGAAATTTTTCTTCGAAATTATTGGCGGAAGTATGCGCGGGCCTAGGGACTAAGAAGGTCCGGACATCCCCATACCATCCGCAAACGGATGGTATGGTTGAGCGGCTAAACCGGACATTGTCTGCCATGCTGTGCCACACGGTGAGTGAGCAACAATCGGAGTGGGACCTGCACATCCCGGGGGTGCTTTCGGCGTACAGGATGACTCCTCATGCGGCTACGGGTTATTCGCCATTTTACCTTATGTATGGTCGGGAAAACGTGCCGCCAATGGATGTGCAGATGGGAACCGGTGTGAGGGGACCTTGTAAACCGCTTCCTGACTACATTCGGGACACTGTTCGCCGGGTCTCGGAGGCGCGGGAGAGTGCCCGTGTGGCTACGGCCAAAGCTCAGGCCCGAAATGAGAGGTACGCACGGCGTTCCAAAGGGGAGTGCCCCTGGAAGGTTGGGGACCTGGCCTGGCTCCATTGCCCGCAGGTGCGGCCGGGTACCTCTCCCAAATTTCACAAACCTTGGCGAGGGCCTGTCCGCCTCATTGAGGTTCCTAATCCTCAGTCGGCGCGTGTTCAAATTGGTTCTCGCCGCTGGTTTGTTCACACGTCGCGCTTGAAACCGTATGTTGCTCCCCTACATGATGCATCATCTCCCAATGTTGCCTTGCCGGGGTCTGTTGCTGCCGACTCTCCCCCGCCTGCGTCCATTGATCTTGCTAGAGCGCCTGTCGTACCTGTTCCAGGCAGGCCGGCCTTGACACCGGAGGGGACGAGGCGCTCTGCTCGGAGGGTGCCTGCCAGATCTGCGGGTCCTTCGAGCCCTGCAGCCCTTCCGACCCCGCTGCAGACGCATCCGCGGGACAAGCCCAAAACTGATCCTTCAAGGACACGGGACGTTGGTGGACTTCCAACAGCGACAGGGGGATTTCACCCTGTCGCTCCTCAAACTCAATCACGTTCCCGTTCCGCGGATGGGCCGCCGACCGTCCGGGACGGGCCGGCGACCCGCACACGCTCTAAATCCCTTGTGTTTCGTTGATTGTTATGTTGTATTGTTCTTACTGTGTATTTATTGCCTGCTTCTGCTACGTTATTGATTGTTGAGTTGTGTTGATTGTTCTTACTGTTATATTGCATGCTTGGTGTCCTTTGGTGTGTTACGCTCGGGTTCGCCCGCATTACTGTTGGTGTTGTTCAGCCGAGGTCGGCTGGGTTTTTCTCCACGGGGGAGGGTGGTGTAATGCGGGCGCGGGCGACCTCCCGGATGTGACGTCACGGAGAGGTGGAGTTAGGTGACGTGGGAGGAAAGGTTAAGGTTCTTAAGGGAGGAGACCGGAAGAGGAAGGCAGAACGAGTGGGACTGGACCAGAGTAAGGCCACGTGGGCAAAGCCAAGGGGTGGCAGCGGCGGCCAGCGGTGGCCAGCTAAGGGAGCAGCCAGCGGAGCTGCGAGAGAAGACAGCGGTGGGGCGGCTGGAGAGAAGGCGGACGAGGAGCTGCGGGGAACACAGCCGGCGAGGCTGTGTGTGAGGGAGAGGCTACGAGAGCGACGAGAGGAGAGAGAGGCTGAGAGAACGACGAGGGGAGAAACTGCAGGAGAGCAGTATCAGTGTCAGTATAGAGTCTTATAGAAGGACAGCCGTGCGGGTTAAGAGAGAAGAACCGAATAAAGGACACCAAGCCAGACATCGTGGTCGAGTCCTTTATTACATAGGTATGTCATACTGATGACAACACGATATTCTATCATAAAAAAATCCAAAACATATTTTTTTACTTTTTACACGCCTTTATTTAACTTACTGTATGTGTTGTTGTATCCAAAAATCTTGTAACTCAATTTAAACTGTATTCCCAATGTCGTATCGACTGCAAACTTGGTATAGCTATGTCATACTGATGACAATACTATATTCTATCATTAAAAATAAAAACTAGATATTTTTAAACGATATTTTTAACGGCTCTAATTGTCCACGCTCAACTGACGTTGCCTGTAAATCACCACGGTCCCTTACGTCACGGCAAGCCTCGGGGAGCCATTCCCAGGGGCGGGGGATGTGGAAGGAGGGGAGGGGCGATAGGGGCAGGGGGAGGGGCAGCTTGGACAGTACATTTCATTAAAGCGTGTTTTTTTAAAAGTATTTTTAAATATTTTTATTTGAAAGTGATTGGACATATTTTCAAAACCAATTCATAAAAAATAATTGACAAACATGGCCACTTAAATAAGATTAGAATAAAGGGTGATCATTCACCTTGGTTTGATCCAAACATTTCTGAATTATAGCCTGGAATAAAGCAAAAAACATCAAATAACCTCTTCGATTGGAATAACTAAGGAACATTAAGCAATAGATGTACTCCCCAAGTAAGAAACGATACTTTGTCTTACTACTGTAGCGCTTCAATAAAGACATAAACACTTTAATTAACACTTTCCTTACGGCACCCCCCAGCCGACTCACTTCCCTGATTACCCAAATGACGGGATGTACCGGCATTACACTACCCCCCCCCCCCCCCCCCTTTACAAAAGAAAGCTACCTTGGCTGTAACCAGCCTACAATGACAGCAAGAAGTACAGAACATAATCCGGCGATAGTAGGACTTGTCGCTCCAGTGAACATGAGAGTGACTTTAAACCGCTGTTTTTTTTAGCGTGTCCTTGTTGCTAGTCCTCCAGGGACAGGTAGAAGTGGTCCTGATGGGTTGGTCTTCTCCAGAGGATGGCAAGGAGACGTCGGAGGCAGTCCGCCTCTTGCAGGAGGAGCCGGTCGCTGGGATCCTATGGGCAGAGAGTCCGCAGATGCCTGAGGGACAACGTCCCCGAGTTCATAGCTGGGCTCGCCGGGTGCACCAAACACAGCTGTCGATTAGTGGAGATGACGCGACACCGTGGGGCGGATAAAAAGGTTTTAGTTGCGACGCATGCACGAACCAGCGCCTGCGACCAATCTGAATGTGTACACTCTGCGGGCTTACTACCTCAATGATTGTGATAGGACCCTGCCAGAGCTTGTACAATTTTGGGGATGTACCCACCGGAACTTGGAGGCAGTTTAGCCATGCCATATCACCCGGCTCCCATTTAGTCCCGAATTCACGGAGAACAACCAGGCGTTCATTTGCGGCTTGCCTCCGGCCCGAATTTCCCCGAGAGGCCTCCCTAGCCTCTGACAAGCGCTTGAGGGTAAGGCGCATGGGGTCGGTGAGTTTACTCTTTCCCAGGTCAGGGTTCAATTGAACCTCGATGGGTGGATCAAACTCCCTCTCATACATGAGAAATAAGTATAACCCGTAAAAACAAAGTTTTTCACTCTAAATCCTTTATATGCGTGGCGGCTAGAGTCCTCTCGTCCTCTGGCTTGAGATGGCTGCCACCTATGGGTCAGATGATTGTCTGCAGTATTAAACAATTGGTAATTAAATATTTAATTTGTTTTCCCTAAACAGTGTAAAATTTTGGACATTTTTTTTCACGAACATTAATTGTCTCGCACAACGAGTCTGTGTGCAAAATGTCAGCTCGATTGGATCATGGGAAGTGGGTTAAAAAACGACCGAAAGGTTTGCACGGTCGTAAGCAAGCAAGCAAGCACGCAAGCAAGCACGCAAGCAAGCAAGCAAGCGAACTTAATATAAAGGATTTAAAATGGCGAGAAGCCGGTGGAAGCATGCGGGGCTAATCTGTACGCAGCAAGGACACCAGGCATGTGCAGGTCCCAGTCAGACTGATCTTCAGTGACCTGGTACACAGTATGGATGTTAGCATCCTATGTAAGCGTTCCACTTTGCCGTCGGTCTGCGGGTGATAAGGTGAGGTACGGACTTTTTTTTGTGGCCAACAGGCCGCACAATTCCTTGAGTAATTTAGAAGATTCATTTTTCCCCTGGTCTGTGAGGAGGTGTTCCGGGGCTCCTTTATCCAGAACGTACCCATGTAAGAAAGCATCAGTAATGTTAGCAGCTGACTGGTCTGGCACAGGCCAGGCCATCGACCACCGCGAAAGGTACTCAGTTTCATTTATTAGGTATAACCCTGTGAGCCATTCAGCTCTTGAATCAGGTGCAACCGCAACCAACAAAAAATGAACAAGAAACATCTTGAAGTGACTACGCGCAACAGAAAAATCCAAGAAAAAACAGCAAAGTCTTCCAGAAAAAGCACCATATATCAATGCTGTGTGCAAAAATCCCAGTGGGATGCAAGTCAAACAATAACAACCTAAGACAATTTAGATTAAAGTCATCAGTCTACCTCTGTACTACAACAAACAAATATGGCTCAACTAAAACGTTTTAGAATCACCAAAATAAAACTATAAAACAATGTAACAGTGGCGCCTACTAGTAAGTATTTATTACCCCTTGGGGTCCTGGGAAATGGGCTGAGCATGTAAGTGCCACGAGCTCGTTGATCCGGGTTACACGGATTAATTTCAATGGAGGGCAGACCGTTTTCGGCGGTGGTTTCCGGCGAGCACATTCCGTGCATCCCTTCAACACATCTTGTACGTCTGCCGCCATACCCGGCAAAACAAAATGTAGGCGGAGCGTAGATAAGGTCTTTTGGACGCCGAGATGCATTACGCGTTCATGCGTTGCCCATATCAGTTTCATTAAGCCATCCATATATACAGACGCAGACACAATTTCAACCGAGAAGATGGGTACAAACTGAGCAATCATTGGAAGAATGTTATAAACCAGTTTAAGTCATAACTGGCTGTGATGTTCCCATCCTACCACCTTCCGATGTTAGTTGTTATTTTCGGCTCTCTGATTTTACATTAACAGGTAAAATTCCCCACACTGACACAGCCACCTCGCTCGCCGAACTCGACGTTGCTGCTCTGCGATCTGCCATTAACAAGCTAATCTCTCACATTAACATTGCCACCTCCGTGCCCTCGTCATGGAGGTCGCCCTCCGATCTTACATTTACATGCTAATTTGTCACATTAACATCACTAGCCCCACCCACTTCGTTTATGACCCTTGGGCTTAACCAATTTTAAACCTTTACAACAGTCTGCCTCAGCAGCTGTCCCCCTCTTTTTTCTTCCAGATGATGAAGGCTTGTGTCGCGATCGAAACATCATAGTTTTTTGTAATTTTTTGTTATATTTTTTTTACCTATGTACGTGACTTTACCGAAAGACCTAACAATATGAAAAATGATTGCACTGTATAAAAAATTTTCTTCAGTAACCTGGATAAAGGCAACTCCTGTTGTGCACTATTCCTCGACTTGTCAAAAGCCTTTGATACCGTTGACCATAAGATTCTACTCACAAGACTGTCAGTTAACGTAGAGGCTTTAGCGACCGATATTATCCATCTTATAATTTTTTATGTGTTGTTGAAACCCGCCACTACCCGACACTGCCAATTAGTAAGGTTTGTCACGTAAACAGAACTTGTCAATTTGTTACTAGTGTAATGGATTCAACTGAGTCACAGACGTAGACTTGGAGGCAACACATTTATTCACTTCCAACACACGGGGTAACTTCCCCCCTTAACAGAATAACAACCTATGGTGGTGACCACCAGGCTAACTACACTAGTTACTACATAACTGCTACTACGGACCGGGAACAACAGCTTCGGTCTGGGTCCACATGTTGGAGACTCGTTGAACGGAGAACAAAGACGAAGGTTTCTTCCAGGATGAACAATCACCTCGGTCCCTCTCGGGACCTGGCTTAGATTCCCTGCAGCTTGGCCGGCTCCGCCCTTGGCCAGAACCACCTTCTAGAATCCTCGGGAAGGATTTGGGTGTCAATCACGTGAGCACCCCTTGCCCCTTCTGGGGTCCCATTTGTAGACTTAACTGGTCACGTGTCCTCCCGGGTCAACCAGAGTGCCATGGTCTCGAGTAACCTCATCCCTCGGCCAGCACCCACACACCCTGTCTTGTAGCGTGGTGCCATCTAGCGCTATCGTTCAGCGCTCACCGGGCCCCTCTAAGGCCGGTATTACACCCACACCCCTGTGGTATCCGTGATGTCGCTACACCGCAGGGCCAGCACTGCACCCAGCATGTTGACATCCAGCGAGGTCACTACACTAGTACAGCACACTGGTGTGTTGGAGAGTAAATCCACAGCATTTACAATTCAAGTACGATGTTTCGCCAGTAATTACAACTAGCATCATCAGGTGACATCCCAATTTTACTTCATCAACTAAAATTTCCAGACAGTAAAATGAAATGGTTTAAGAGCTACCTCTCAGACCGTTCTGGAAAGGTACATAGTGATAACATCTTGTCCACAAATATTAAAATAACAAAGTTTGTTCCATTAGGTTGCATGTTGGGTCCAATTCCATTATCATATTTAAACAATCTTGGACTAAACCTATATCACTGAGAATGAAATATCTTTGCTGATGACACTCTCATGTTAGTGTCAGGTAAATCACATCTGGCTCTGATTGCAAATGGCTCACATGGCAGAGCCTAAACAGACTGAGAGTGGGTTTTGGAAGATGCAACTCTCATGACATCATGGTGGCGGGGGGGGGGGGGCTTCTACACAACCGACTACTGTTCTTGTCAGGAGACGCAAACCATGGATCATCTCATGGGATGCCCTGCTGCATCACAATGCACTCTTAAAGATTTGGCAATGCCAACACCAGAAGCGGTGGCCTGTGCAGAATATTTGGAAGAGCGCCTTAACAACCCCCAATGCAGCTTATATATAAGCTCCTAGTTTGGTAGTGTCTCATTCTTCACCTGAAGACGGCTGCTTGCGTTGTAGCCGAAACGTCGTGAGAATTGTTTTATTATGTTTTATTTTTATTATTTTATTACTTCCCTTCTACGTGACTTTACCGAAAGAAACAAGAAGATGAATCCCTGCAGTCACGAAAGCTTTAAATCGAAATATACTTTAATTGTTTAGTGACTTGCTTACCGTTCCTATACTTTGCACTCATATCATGTTTGTATTGTTTTTGTAACTTTATGACCTGCCCCTTTTGGGCATCTGTGAAAAAGAGCTTCATAGCTCATCGGATGCGTCTGATAAATATTTGGATTATGAATAAAGATGATGATACAACACATGAAGAATGTGGTTGCCAGATTATTAATGTGCAGTCCTGTTGCTGAACACATTGTCCCTGTGCTGGCTTCTGTTCCAATTTTGAGCTGGGTTCAATATTTTTCTTTTCACCTAAAAAGCTTCTTATGATGCTGCTCCTCCCCCATATATACGAAATCTCCTTTGCCCGTATGTTCTAACAAGAGTACTTTGAGCTTCCCAATCTGGCCCATTGTGTGTGCCGAGGTTATATCTCTGTACTATCGGTAACTGGGCTTCTCGTAGCCCCTAGAATGTGGACTTCACTTCCACTGGACGTTTCCTTCATTCAAATTGCGATTATTTTAAGGGCTTGGGGTTGTGCTTGATTGGTGTGAAAATGCATGTGTGTGTGCTTTGTATAGCGCCTTGTGATTTTCGAGTAAAGGCGCTATAAAAGGGTAGATTATAATATTATTCACCTGCTCGTTACTTTCCCCCTTTAGGTGAACGAGGAAGCGTTTTCCTTGAAGATGAAGGTCATCGCAAACCAAACCGGCATGGACATGGCAGCTGAACTGAGATGCCAACAGTTGGAGTTGCAGAGTACCTTGAAGAATTTTGTGATAGGGACCTTAGCAGTCGTGGGCACGGTCGTGGTCGTTGGATTGGCTGTGGCCGCAGCACCGTCAATACCCTTGGCTGCATCTCTGTTTTTGAAGGGGAGGTACGGATTTAAGATGTAAATAAAGTGTTTTGCTTTAATGAGTTTATTTAGTACAACTGAATGGTGTGTTTTATCTGGTTTTTAATAGGTGCTACTTTTAGTGTAACTAGAATGTTTAGCTTTATAACTTGCGACTGCCACAATAAGAGAATATGCTCTATAGCAGGGGTCCTCAAACTACGGCCCGCGGGCCACATGCGGCCCGCCGAGGACATTTATCCGGCCCGCCGGGTGTTTTTGCCGCCGCTGCCTGTCTGTTACTTTTTTTCTACATGAGAAGGACGGTCATTGGTGGAAGAGGGAGAGGGGGCGGAGTTTCCCCCAATCAGACTGCATTGATGGGCAGTGCAGTCTGTATGTCTCTGTGTGGGCAAAGTTATTGCTGGTATATTGTTTTTGTAGCGCTGTATATATTGGTATTTTACTAATAGCAATTTTGACTCCCTAGGAAACAATGATGTCAAGAAAGAGAAAAATTGACTCGGAGTGTAGGATATTCAAAGAACAGTGGACTTATGATTACGTTTTCATGCAGTACAAGGAAAGAGCTGTGTGTCTGATATGCCAGAATATAGTGTCTGTGTTCAAAGAATACAATTTACGTCAACACTATAAAACTCAACATAAAGATAAATATGCTTGTTTGGTCGGACAAGTGAGAAAAGATAAAATATTAAAACTGAAAAATACATTAACAACTCAGCGAAATAGTTTTGTGAAGCAGAAGCAGCTAAATATTTCATCACTGCGAGCAAGTTTTCAAGTTGCCAAGCTAATAGCATGCACTGGCAGACCATTCGTGGAGGGAGAATTTGTTAAAGAATGCCTTCTTTCTGTTGCCAAAGAGATGTGTCCAGAGAAGGCCGATTTATTTAGTACAGTGAGTCTTTTAGGATCTACAATTACACGGAGGATTGAAGAAATGGGAGACAATTTGCATCAGCATTTGCAAAACTCCACAAAAAAACTTTCCTATTTTTCCTTGGCACTCGACGAAAGCAATGATGTTCGTGATTCTGCACAACTTCAAATTTTTATTCGTGCGACGAATGACTATTTCGAAGTCACAGAAGAGCTTGCTGCACTGCAAAGTATCAAAGGAACAACTACAGGAGAGAATATCTTTCGATTTAAAGCTTTCGTGACTGCAGGGATTCATCTTCTTGGTTCTTTCGGTAAAGTCACATAGAAGGGAAGTAATAAAATAATTCTCACGACGTTTCGGCCACAACGCAAGCAGCCGTCCTCAGGTGAAAACCAGGTCTGTTGGGGAGACAGCGTCTGAATGAAACAGCACACGAGCTTGGAGCATATATAAGCTGGGTTGGAAGCGGGGGAAAGAGCGCCTTGACAAAATAATTTCAATATCAAGAGGAATTTAGCATATTTATGGAAATGCAGGAATGTGATTAGTACTACATATGCCCGTGCTGCATATGTAGTACTAATAACATTCCTGCATGTCCCATAAATATGCTAAATTCCTCTTGATATGCAAATTATTTGTCAAGGCGCTCTTTCCCCCGTTTCCAACCCAGCTTATATATGCTCCAAGCTCGTGTGCTGTTTCATTCAGACGCTGTCTCCCCGACAGACCTGGCTTTCACCTGAGGACGGCTGCTTGCGTTGTGGCCGAAACGTCGTGAGAATTATTTTATTATGTTTTATTTTTATTATTTTATTACTTCCCTTCTACGTGACTTTACCGAAAGAACCAAGAAGAGAGGATATCTATGAAAAGGTTTGCCAAACTGTGAATGGTTTGGAGCTGAACTGGGCTAAACTAGCCAGTGTGACAACTGATGGTGCTCCTAGTATGGTGGGTCTAAGAAAGGAGTAATTGCTCGCATTAACCAAGAGATGGACAAACATAACCATTCTCATCCAATAGCCATACACTGCCTCATCCACCAACAAGCGCTGTGTAGTAAATCACTGAAGTGGGACTCGGTTATGAAATTTGTGGTATCTTGTGTTAACTTCATTAGAGCTCATGCACTAAACCACAGACAATTTCAGGCATTTCTGTCTGAGCTAAATGTTGACTATGAAGATGTTCTGTATCACACAGAAGTCCGTTGGCTGAGTCGAGGGAGAGTTTTGAAACGTTTCTATGACTTACTTCCACAGATTACAGCTTTTCTGCTTTAAAAAAACAAAGAAGTACCAGAGCTCAATGATGCAGAATGGAAATGGCACCTTGCCTTTCTGACACATGTAACAGAGCTACTCAACAGTTTCAATGTGCAACTTCAAGGAAAGGGGAAGCTCATCTGTGATATGCAATCACATGTCAAAGCATTTGAAGTAATATTAGGCCTCCTCATCAAACAAGTGAAGGAGGAAAACTTCTGCCATCTCCCCACAACTCAAAATCTGTTAGCGGAAAAACCATTGGTTGCATTCCCAAACAAAACGTGTGGATTCACTGGAAAAATTGCAAAAGGAGTTCCAATTTGGATTTAAAGAGCTTCATCTCCATGAACAGGACATACAGCTTTTCCGTAACCCATTTTCTATTGACATTGAAAATGTGGATACAATTTACCAAATGGAACTGGCTGAACTGCAGAATTGTGACTCTCTGAAAGACGCATTCAAGTCAAGCAGCCTTCATAATTTCTATGCATCTCTCCCCTCTGAGACATATCCTCATCTCAGGAACCATGCACTCAAAATGGCAACCATCTTTGGCAGCACTTATGTCTGTGAACAGACTTTTTCCAGAATGAAACATTTGAAATCTCCAACCAGATCTAGACTAATGGATGCACACTTGCATCACTTGTTACGACTAGCAGTGACAAATATGGAACCGGACATTGACCATCTCATTAGCCAAAAGCAGGCCCATAGTTCCCATTGAAATACTGGCAAGTTTGTTGATTTAACTTTACTTGTTCTTCATTTTAAATATTGTATTTATTCCCGTTTTGTTTCTTCACTTCAAAATAAGATATATGCAGTGTGCATAGGAATTTGTTCATAGTTTTTTTAACTATAGTCCGGCCCTCCAACGGTCTGAGGGACAGTGAACTGGCCCCCTGTTTAAAAAGTTTGAGGACCCCTGCTCTATAGGAATAAGAAAAAAAACTCGTATTGTGTAACCCATGGGGGAATCCCTACTGTCTGACTGAAAAACGTGTAAAATGTGTGAAACATTATTCCTCCTGTACAAAATGTGTTGTTGTGAGACGTGGCTATTGTTATATACAAATATTGTTGGGGTGTTATTTGATTTTTTTGGGTTCCTGGATATTGTTGAGTTGGGCGATTAAACTCTCAACATCTTAAAACCTGCAGTACATAGGATATTTGTCTAGAGCTACCCACAGTTGTAAAATTCAATCACTTTTAAGATATTCATTCTGGTTGTGACAATGATGATAGAAGTAATCGGAAAGTTAATAAGTCTGTTCGGGGTAAGTGACATCCAACATGTTGGGAGCCACTTATCTAGACCAAAATATTCCCATATCAACTCACAGATACTGCAATAGATGGCAGGACTAGGCACTGAAATGCATATGATGGTGCCTTGGAATTGAGTCTTGGGATTGTCTTGAGTGCTGGGCAAGGCATATGGAGGGCAAACGCCCTTAAACATTGTAAACTAAAACATATTCGTTAGTAATATTGTGAAAACACTTGAATTGAACAACTCAATTTTATTGAACAAGGTTTAGTGTTTACATACTCCAATTTGCACGTTCCACCTGTTCGAGGAGGTGATATTCTGTCAGTGTGCAACACCGAGCTTTCACGGATTTACACAAACAGCTGCCTGCATGGCAACCTCCATTGAACTTCTCTTCACTCTTTTATTAAATTGTGCACACGTTTTTCTAACGGAATGGAGACTGCCTCATACATTTGAAAATCATTATATGGCATCAATTTATAGTTTGGACACCAATTGTGGTAGATGTCTAACATAAAAATGGGAGCCTTGTTGTTTACAGCAAGGGATGAATACCAAATTAAATCGAAGGAATTAATTGCCCATATAATTATTAGTCCATTCCAAAATAAATATGTTTATGGGAAGACACATTTAAAAAGACAGCTCTTTGTTCTCAACAAACGTACTGAAATTGCAAATAATTGATTTTTATCAATTGACTATAATCCATGACACTTGTTCCACGGAACATGAACTCGGCAGATGATCGTCGGCCGGATTCGCACGCAAAACCCGGGTACAACGACGGATGAACTTCGGCCTGATTTGCACGCAAAACTCGGGCACAATGGTCGCGCTAACGAAGTTATTCGCGCGCCAATTGCCCGCACTACGGTGAGCTGTTACCGATGATACTCGTGCGTCAATCCGTTGTGCACACGCGCGCAGTTGGCGTGGCTCAAACGCAACGACAATCGACTCGAGGTTACCTCGTGTATTTTCCTCGTCAATCATACCTGCACCGGACGCCCGCGATCGTTTATTATTGAATGCGCGCCGATCACCACACTGACGCGCATACTCACGCCACCCCGCGCTCTTCCCACACTCACAGAAACCACACGGCACTGTTATTTATTGCTGGAGGTGTATTCCCGGCGCGACTGAGGTTAATCACTACGTGACCCAGAGCCCAAATCAGTGAGGAAATTACTCTGTCTCCCGACGGTCTAAACCCAATCCTCCCTGTCTATTTCGAGTCAATTTCCCGAGGGGTCCTTACGCTAATCCCCACCTCTCTCACATACTCACGGTTCGGCTTGGACGTGCGGGAAGTCGGGGGGGGAACCGAGGCTGCATGAAGCTCCTGCTGGGAACGGGTCCTGGCTGCGCTGCGACGTGTCACACGGACGCTCGAGTGGCCGGAAAGTCGACTGCCCCGATCGCTGACTTGAGAAGAACACGAACTCTCGGTCGTCATCTCCCCTCCCCTCTTATTCTTTTCTACATCAAAGAAATCCCCCGGCTAATCCGGGCGGTTTTTTCGGCCATTCAGAGTGCTCCCCCGTGTACCTCTGTCCGCAGGACTCTCGGCCCACCGCTCCTGGCCTCGCCCCCTTCGTGCCGTGCTGTGTGTGTTCTCATTGTGGTGGCGGGGTGGCCTTGCCGTGACCATGTGATCTTAAGTCACTTCACGGCACGGCAGTGCAATTTAAAATGGGGGAAATCTGCCAATTTCCTGACCCTGGGAAACCGTTGCAGCATTCCCACGAGGGGCCCCTGGGTGAAAACCAAAGGCCAGGTGACTTCCCCACGAGGTCCTACGTGCGGGTATGCGTTCGTGTGAGGGGTTGCGAGGGGACAGCAGCGCCGGCAAAGCTGATTCGTTGCTGTGGCATCACAGATCCTTAAAAGTGCATCTTAGCAAAGCAAATGTTTAGGGAAAGTGAATTCCACAGACTTTGGGCCACACAAGAAGAGGCCTGCTCACCCATACAGCGACGTAACCTTGGCACACACAACAGGCCAGACTCGGACGACTAAATGACTTGTTGGAATACAGTTATCCCTTGCCAACCGCGAGGGTTAGGTTCCCGAAAAACCCTCGCGGTTGATAAAGTACTGTGAGCCTATGGGAAATAGAGGGTTGGGGGAACCATGGCCATGGTCAGACGTGGTAGCTTAACTGAGTTGCCTGTTTATTCACTCAACACCGAACAGTACATTACATAACACCATCATAAAATATGAACACGCATCACCTTACCTGTCCATACTTTTTAATATTAACGATGATGATGATGATGCCAATGAGATTATGGGGGAAGGGCTGATTAGAAGGAAGAGGGGCGTAGGGCTCAGTTCAACACTCCCTCTCTTCCTCCGCACCACGGACGCAACACGCACCTTCACTCGCTGCACAATTCGTGGTTCCATGACTGAGGGCAGAATTAGTGTACTGTACAGTATTGTACAACAAAACAGGCGAGCAAGCTGATCAGCTAAGCAGCGCCACGCCCCCGCGAAATGATCAATAAGGATGTCACGCAATACACTGATGTCATAATGTAATGCGCTTTCCCCGTGGATACAGAGGTAGAGGCGCCTCGCATCTCGCGAAAGTCTGCGAGACAACTTGGGGCAGATGCTACGCGGCAGCGCTTATTTTAATTTCACTTCCGATTTGCTTATCACTCAGACTGAGATGCTCGCGGTTGGTAAACAGGCTTACAGAATCAATAAGAGATTTTGGGGTTCGATCGCATGAATATACAAATGTGTCGTTAAACCCACCACCACCTGACACAGCCAACTCGTAAGGGTTGTCACGTAAACAGAACGTGCCAATTCGTCACTAGTACAGCACACCGGTGTGTTGGAGAGCCAAGCCACAACATTTACAATCTGAGTACGACGTTTCGCCAGTAATTACAACTAGCTTCATCAGCCGACAGCCAGTTTTGTGGAGAAGTCCACCTGTTCCTTATATGGAGGCGTTGATGTGGTGACTACACTTAGTATGGTGGCCTGTATAGGCATGCATTTAAATAATGTATTATTTAATTATTCAATTCCACGCAGCACTAAGTTCGTAGTGTTGCATATGCCGGGTCTTGAACAATTTATAAAAATAATAAAACTTTAATGAAGATTAGGGAAATGCGTAATTATCCATAATTATACCAATGTATGCGATTATGCGCACAAATTATGCTAATTATGAAAGTGTAATCGTGTTAAGTTATGGACATGTATGTGATTATGCTAATGTATGCAGTTAATATAATTAGGTTTAGCTTCGTTGTCTAGGGTCGTATTATCAATCGGATATTACAATTATTCTCGCTTTAACATTTACTTATTATGTCTTAGTGTGTTAATGTCAGGTCTCCAAATTCAAATCTCACCGCAGTATACAGTTCTCATAATTGAGATTACTATGTATGAACTTAGGAAGGCACCACTCAGACTCTTTTGTGTTAAGCAATTTTAATTTCTAACCAAAAACATAACAGTCTAATATGCGAACTCTTATGCTTGGAATTGAACAACACAGTACCCCTGGAGATGTTCTCCTCATTGATCCGTACATTTAACCCTCAATTATTACGTTGTTAACTGGGTAACAGAACATTCGATTAATTCCTCAGAGTAATGCAAGCATATACGGCGATAGAAAAACGTTCTTAAAACATGCATGCGACGTTATTCATACGAACGGCAATAAAGATACATTTCCTGAAGGCAAAAGTATACGTCAATTAATGCATTGGCAAGATTTTGCAATTAACGAAAACGAATGACTAAAATACTTCTAAACGACCGCATCCACGTAACTCAATGGGCAGTAATGCTTTTCACGATCAGTTGATATTTAACGCACCACCTTGGAATGGCAACCCTTCTTGAAACACAAAGATAACTTTTTGGTACAATCTTATTAGTCCCGATATGCGTGTAGTGTGCGTGTGTCTTCTTTGATCAATTCTTTGCGTAAAGCAGACGCCGAGGTTGGGCATTCCTTGTACCAAAAATTCAGTTTGTTCCCTGCGGAGCAGTGAGCGTGTGAGGGTGGGCGTGTCATACAAACGGCTTCGTTGCTCCCTCTCGCTCGGGGAGTGTCTGCTGGCAGCTGCCGGCTCATTCCACTGCTGGATGAGCTGCGTCGGCACGATGCTTGTCCTTAAAGACGCTTGATCACTCTTTCCGTTCGTCCGCTGGCAGCTGCAGACACCTTCCACTGCTGGATGAGCTGGTTGCGCGCGCTCTCTCCTGCCCCGTGCTCTCTCCTGCCCCGTGCTTTTTGGCAATGCACCAGCTCGTTTGCTGGTCGCCGTTCCTCACTCTTGTCTTGGTTCCCAGCTGATGCTGGTCGGTGTGTGTGTGGGTCGAACCTACGGCGCTCTCGCTGGCGCTCTCCTGTTCCTCACGGGCAGCTGGTCAGGCTCTTTCTCCTGCTGGATGGGCTGAGTCGGCACAACGATTGTCACTTGTCCACTGGCAGCTGACACCCTTGCTCGGTGGCGCTCGGTGGCGCTGCTGCGTGCTCTCTGGCGACGCACGATTGCGCGTGCAGCTGGTTCTCTGCGATGCTGGCTTGGACGATGCTTGGCTCTTTCCGCCCTTTCTCGAGGTTGATTGCTTGACGTTGCTCGTCAGTTCAACTTGAGCTGCAGCTGCTCGTGGGAGCTGGGACTCACTCTCAAACATGTAAATTGTATTCGCACCCTCTTAAACAATTGTGAAAGCTTAGTACAATACAGCTTATCGCAATCCTTGACTTTGCGAGCGACTCAAAACATCAGGATGAATGTAGAATAAAACTTTCAGCGATACTCTGTCGGTCTATGCCGAACTCAACACCGAGCATCACCTCGCCCCTCTTCTCTGCGAGACACCACACCCATTGCTAATGTCGAGGCCAAGCCCCGCAGCCTGCTCCTTTGCAAGACTGAACTGCATGATCTGTGTCCGTGCTTAAGTGTGAAATTATCTCTCCTCTTTCCACGTCTCTTGCGAGAGAAAAAGAACAAATGCCCTCTGTCACCGTCCTCTCTCCGCGGTCGCGCCTGATTGCCCCCCCACCCTCTTCCCTTGGTGACCCCAGACAGGCTGTTTTCCGTCAGAGTTTATGTTTTGTTTGCATCCCCCCCCCCTCTTCATAGTGTTTGTTATCTCGAGGGCAGACACCCTTCATACGTATTTTATGGCTACCATGTCTTTGTGTCAAATTGTTGGAAGACAAAGGTGGCCGGGGAGGCTTTTATTCAATGGAATATATATTATCTGGTCTTGTGTGTGTTGGACCTATTTCTTGTATCTCTTATGAGTTTCCTCCGGTCTAATATCTCGTGGTTATTTTTTGTTTATGTTTAACCAAGATTCGTAATGCCCCTCGTTGTTACCACCATCATTCCGCGTGTTTTGCCAAGCTTTGTTATAAGTCTGTGTCGCCAGGGATCGGTGTTTTATTCTCCAGTTGTATTTTGATATCCGGAGGTTGGAGAGATAGCTTTAGCTTGGACTTAAGTTTTCGTGATTGCAGGAGCTCATGTATTTTGGTTAATTTGGTAAAGTCACGTAAATGGAAAGATACAATAAAAAAATATATATATGCGGTGAATAAGAGTAAAGTAAGGGAATTGATAATAAAGCCACTAATGTAGACTGCAGTCTATAATATCGACTTATTCTTATAGTCAAGCTTCGAACTTTTACCGTATAAAAAAAAAATATTCCAGTTATAATGTCCGTTTGTCTCTGCTATGTGCTCTGGAGATTTGTTTGTGAACTGTCCAAAACGTCCGGGGAGCTCATGTCATGTGGTCCTTTGACAATCTGGAGATTTTGCAGATAGTCGTTAACTTTCTTTTGCCCCGGAGTTTATTACTTAATGGCCTTTTACGACCTCCAGATGCTTGGTGCTTGTGGGAGGTAGCGGGTTTGAGGGTGTTTGTTTTATTTATTTTTTTATCGATTATTATTTAAAAATATATATTGGCAGAATTATTTTTTATATAATTTTTGGAAAAAGGCTTATATATACAACAGTAGCTATCCCATCGGTTAAAATGAGTATTTATTTATTTTAATTTCGATAGATTCTCTAATTAGTCTCGGTAACTAGTTTTGCACAGAACTTCAACATTAGCAAAATCAATTGAGTGTCCTTGTTGGCACGCGTGTTCTGCTACTGCTGACAGTTGTATTTGGGAGTATTGAATATTTATTTGCTTTTCTTTTAGTCTCGTGCTGATCATTCATCCTGTTTGCCCAACATAGCGTTTGCTACAAGTGCAATTAATCCTTTACACACCTTCTGTTGATAGCTTCGGTAACACATCTTTTGGACCAGATTAATTTCTGTATTTTATGTACCATGCCAAATCTCACTCGGATGTTTTCTTATTCAAAACATCTGGTTAGTTTATCAGTTACTCCCATAATGTACGGTATTTTAATAGTTTTAATTACTCGGGCAGTTTCAATGCTCGTGTTATTTGATTTGGTTTTGGTATTCAATGCCCTGTTGATTTGTGCATCAATGTAATCGTTCAATTGCAGCGCTTCTATAAATTGTTTAATTGCACTTCTCAGACTATCACCATCCGACACTTTCTTAGCCCAATGAATGAGAGTCTTGATGAGAGCAGATTTATGTGCGGGGTGATGGTGTGACTCTGCATTCAGATAGGCGTCAGTGTACGTTTTCTTTCGGTAAACGCCGTGTTATTTTACCATTTTGACCCAGTCCGAGCAAAATATCCTGAAATGCTAGAGTTCTGTCAGCTTCCAATTCTAGGGTGAACTGGTTGGATGGGGTTGGCGAGTTGAGATGATTTAGATATTCGTTAAGTGTATCTTTGCCGTGTGGCCAGACCACCAATGTGTCAATACATATTTAAACCAAGCAGCACACCGCTGTATTGGAGAGTAAATCCACAATATTTACAATTCGAGTATGATGTTTCGCCAGTAATTACAACTCGCATCATCAGGCAACAGCCAGTTTTGTGGAGAAATCCCCGTTTCGTTCTTAAATCGAGGGATAAATATGATGTCATGTCCCCGTAAAAAAGTGATTTAATACATTACAGATTTTTTTCATGATTACGGATTAATGAGTCTCAAACAAAGAGAAACATCCTCCGAATAGCCTTACAGACTGTTGGGGCAAGTGCTGTTAACGAGCACATAATGCAAGCCGGCACGGCACACAAGGGGGTGGGTGGCCAGCACCACCTCCAGCCGCTTTTGTCTCCCGAGGTGGCGTTGTTTATACACTGCACCAGATACTCGTTTTGAGGCTGAGTCGACCTAGGGGAGGCCCATGACCCGTTCAAATTAATCGTCACAGGTGTTGGTCGTTATCAGGAATCAAACCCAGGTGGCCAGGTTCATAGCGCAGCGCGCTAACCACTACACTACCGCTCCCTACATACACACACAGTCCAGTGGCTATCGCTGATGACATTCGAACACCAGTGGTGGATACCTCCCAGTGTTCCACCAAACCCCGTGTTGAACAGCTTTAAAGTATGGTGCATAACAGGCCGCACGGGTTAGGAGAGCCTCCCCGTGGCCAGTCGATTGACAGACGGTCGGCAGCAGATTGTCGTTCTTCTTGTTGCCACGGTGGTTAGGAGATGTTAACAAACTCACCTGGTATACAGAAGGTCGTGGGTTCGATTCCAACACTGATGCAAGCTGTATATTTGGAGTGTGCATGTTCGCAGCATGGTCACGTGGATTTTTCTCTGTGTCCTCTGGTTTTTACCTCCACATTTAGAAACATCCATTGAGAGTTTTGCTGCAATATATTTTCACTTAATAAGCCACTTCGTTGAGTTGTCATTTGTTACCAGGTCGCTTCTGAAAAAGAGCTATCTATATAGCTCAGTGGGGCCTTACCTGGTAATATAAAAGTTCAGTTTGGTGGTTAAGGCATTGTCCAACTACTGCTATTGTATATTCTCACGACTCCTTTCAGCCTGGATGTTCATTCTCCCCACTGAATTCCGCAATAGTCGTGTACACTGTGACGTCTTCTCCGAGAGATTGGCGAGGCTGTGCGCAAGGTGGTAGATGCTCCGTTTAAAGGTTTGCGTACACGATCTGTCCAAAGACAAAGATCCCCGTTATCGCCTATATACAGATTGTAAGGGCAAGTATTGTTAGCAAGCAGCATTTGTGAACGGCGGGAAGTCACACGAGAGTGTGGGTGGCCAACACCACGCCCGACCGCCATCGTTTTTACAGTGGCCATGTTTTGATACATCACACCAGGTACTCATTCGAGGCTGAGTCGACCTCGGGGTCAAATAATCGTGTTGGCTATGAGATGTAGTAGACCTGGGGTTGCTGAATTCGTAGTGTAATGGGTACTGCAAAATCCGACCGTGTCTTTCCAGTGTTCGCTGAGCTGCTTGTCTTCCAGTTGCCATATTAGTATATTATAAGGTCGAACTCATTACGCAAACAAAGTGCTTCCCACAAATGAATGATAATACCTCGCTGATTTTGTTAAGGAGTGTTGGTTTGTTATTGGGGGGGGGGCACCGGGGAGCAGTGGAACATGTTGTTGATTGCGGGAGATGTCGCAGTTATGGGATTATGAGGAAGGTTTTTTTGTCGTTGAGGCTCCTCGGTTTAAGGGTGTTGCCCTGCCTGCCGCCGGTTGCCGCTGCTGTGTTAACAGCCGGGATGGTTGTTCTTATAACGGAGGGGGGGGGGGTGATGTAGTGACATGGCGCTGACTTTTGGACAACAGAAACAACTGGAGGTGTGCACTTAGAGCATATGCCGCTGAGTATATACGCTGGTGTGCCGGCAGGGCGGAGGAACTGGGGCAAGGGTCATGGTCGACCTCGTGTGGAAGCCGCTGGAACCCTCTGGAGGGTTCGAGAAGGGAGATGCGGCGAGGGCGGAGCCAAGTCGCACTGAGGGGAATATAAGCAGCGGAGAGCGAGAGCTCTGGGCTTCCGGTTCTGGTATTGGACTCGTCTCGCCATCACTGTGGTCGTCGCTGCCCTCATTGCTACCACCTTCGCCCAATGATTGCGTAACCAGACAGTATTTGGCTGGCTCCGTCGATGCCGCTGGTGTAACGCGGACAGGATCGTGTCTGGGACGGGGCGCGCGGCAGCGGGGTTGTGTGTGAGAGAGAGGGCCCGAGTGGTGGCGTGAGCTCAGCAACAACAATAAAAGGGCAGAGTGGTGCCTCCTGCGACCACCTCGTCTCCAGCTGACATTGTGTGCGACGTACGCCACCTGCACGCACAGACGACACAACACATGTTTGGGTGTTGCACTTTTTTCATACTGTACATAGCCAACCATGCTTATCGGAGGTGCGGGGGAAGGACAACAAACTAAATACAAAAAAGCAGATCTGGCTTTTGCGACCAATAAAATCAATAATAAAACATTTGTGGGTTAGATCGCACCACCTGACAGCCAATTATTAAGGGTTGTCACATCAACAAAACGTGCTTATTACTTATTACCTCAGCACACCGGTGTGTTGGAAAGGCAACCCACAACATTTACAATTCAAGTACCATGACGTTTCGCTGGTGATTCAATTAACATCCAGCTTCATCAGGTGATAGCCAGAATTTTGAAGTAAAATAAGAATTGAGTTTTCGAAAAATGAGATCACGCACCTCACTCGTCTCCATTTCCTCCAAGCGACGAGTCTCTCCAACAGGGTGCGTCTCTCCCGAGTCTCCGTTCCTTCTACCACCACCACTATCATCAATACCATCACCATCACCACGGCTGAAAATACTTTTCATTTTCTTCCAGCAACACCAATTCCTGCTGTGGTAGCGGTGGTGGCACCGGTAGAGAAGTACCATCAGCACCAGAAGGAAGATCAGAGCCCACGCGGTTATGGCGATGGACGCATTGCCGCGCGAGGGCGAAACCATCGATGGCACCGTTGATGGCACCGGCGATGTCGCTGCATGCGTCGTAGCAGCGGTACCTGTTGCAGAGAAAGGGACACCGCAATTGGTGGTGGCTAGGAGATGTTAAATACCTCGCCTGGTATACAGGGGTTCGTGGGTTCGATCTCGACTGCCGCCTGCTGTACATTTTAAGTTTGCGTGTCTTTCTCCCTGCGGTCGCGTGGATTCTTCTCCGAGTCCTTCGGATTTTTCCCTCCACATTTAGAATCAACATAAACGCTTTTAAAGTATTTGGCTGCTTTAAATTTCCACGTAATGAGCCACTTCGTTGAGCTATCATTTTGGCCAAGTCCCTTCTGAAAAAAAGAGCTATATAACTCAGTGGGCCTTCACCTTGTCACCTTCTGCCGTCAGGTCGAAATCGACCTCTGGTGACATCCACGACCAGACTCCCCCATCAAAACCTGTCTCTCACTGCCTCTCGCAGCTGGGTTAGTGTAAGGCCAGTGGTGTTCTTGATGTCGTCCATCCATCTCCTCTGAGGTCGACCTCTGACCCTGCTACCTTCTCCATTCCCAAGCCAGACTGATTCCTCTAGTCCAGAGGTCCTCATAACGTGTCCAAAGTAATTAAATTTCTGCTTCATGAAAAAGGCCTTGAGTGGAAGAGCGGGACCGATCTCTCTCAGGACAGACATGTTTGGGATTTCGGCTGTCTTTAGTTTATGTCGCATTCTTCTCCAGCACCACATCTCAAATGCGCTGATCCTCTTTCGCTCGCTTAATCTCTGGGTCCACGACTCACATACATATATGGCAATAGGAAATATCAGAGCTTTGATAAGCCTCTTCATGGTGCTTATGGTAATGCCCTTGTCTCTCCATATCTTATTGAGCTGTGAAATGGCTATTCTACTGAGAAGTGACCGCCTACTGATCTCGTGGCTAAATTCTCAGTCTTTAGCAGTCAAGGAGCACAGGAATACAAAGTTCTTTGCAACTTTTATTGATGCATTTTCCAGACTAAATGAGTTTACTTGTTCTATTGCCATCATCTTTGTCTTTTGGAGATTGAGGCACAGCTCAACCTCCTCACTAGCTTCTTTAATATTTACCAAGAGTCATAATTTCAGCTTTGCTATATAATGGTAGGGTGGTATCATCAGCATCTCTTAAGTTGTTTATTCTTCTGTCTCCAATCTTCACGCCTGCTTCAATGGAATCCAGGCCTGTCTCTCGCATAATACGCTCATTGTACAAATTGAATAGGTAAGGAGACAGTATACAGCCCTGTCTTACTCCTTTCCCAATGTCAAATTCTTGTGTCTCCCCATATTCTAATCAAACTGTTGCTCTTTGATTGGCATATATATTATGTAACACCGTGGGCCTTACCTGGTAATTTTTTTTTTTAGATTAAACTTTCTCCCAACTAACGTTGAAGGTGTTAATGCATAAGCCCTTTCTGCCTGTCTGTCTGTAACACGACGACCCTTGAAAATATGATCCTACAGGAACAAAGCTTCAGCAAAATTATATGTTGCTATTAGGGCTTACCGAATTGTGAAAAAAATTAAATGTATAAAAGTGGTGTACAAACGTTTGAGGTACACGCCAGAGCAAAAAAGTGTTAATTGCAAAATCGCAAGTAGTGTTTTGTCCTGGAAGATACCGGTACAGGATCCGTACTGCTGATTAAACACTTTCAAGGACAAATGTGCATCGGTAAGCGTTAAACAATCTACCTATTTGCGTGTGCACGATATTACTTTGATTCAACACGTCGTAGGCTTCCGCGACCAATATAATATTTTTCTTCTTGGTTCTTTCGATAAAGTCACCTAGAAGGGAAATAATAAAATAATACAAATTTACATAATAAAATAAAAATTCTCACAATGGTGGGAATTTTTATTTTAAAAGGTTTAAATCGAAATTCAATATTATATTATTAAGCTGTTGTGGGCAAGATCGCGCAGATGTTTCATAAACAAAGGTGGGAGGGAGGAGAGGGAGGGCGTTTCGGAGAGGCCCCACAGAAGGAGCAGCGGCAGCATCTGAAAGCGCCGTGCGATGCGGTTTGACCTCCTCCCGCACCTCCGATTAGCACGGTTGGAAATATACGGTGCGAAAGAAGTTCCACATGCATGCATGCATACGACTGCCTTCGTTCGATGGTGAGGTCATCATCCCCGGCTGTCTACAAGGGCAAATGGGGAACAGGCGCGAGGGCAAAGAACCGCCATGTGCATCGCCCACTTTACCCCTCCTGCCCCCCCTAGCAAGCTACTCACCTCACTGACCCAGGTGGCCATTTCGCATTCGTAAGTGTAGCAGGAACGCATTGCGGTAGGCTCCGGCCACAGATGCCCGACGTGAGTAAAAGGGAATCGCTCGCTTTGTTTCCCATCTAAGAGTCACCGCTCCCGTGTCGCTGCAGCTCTTAGTCTTGCTTTGCCCTCGGGTCCTCATGAAGTTTTTCGTGAAGACTTGTAGTCGTGTTTTGCGTTTTGCTTTATTACTTTTCTCAATTAAGCACAGTGCATCATCACTTAATTCCTTCCTAATAATTGCGAGGAGTTTCAGAGCGGCGAGTCTTTGCACCGTCGTTTTACAGAGTCAAAAAGAAACTGGATCCTAGTTTGTTAGTTGCTCATTTTAAAAGAGATGCGAATCAGTTGATGTTGAAGATTTGTCTTTTTTATATATTTATATAATAGCATGGGCGCTGTTGAGGATTTCTTGTTGGACAATCGTTTAAGCTAGTTGCGATAACTTAGCAGTGATCTGTATCAAACTCCAGGCTACAGTATGCTCTGAGATTTGGCGGAGTTTCTATCAAGAGTAAATTAGTACGCAGTCAATGGTGTTTCTGTATTTGGCCATGATTTGATCTCCAGGTATGTGAATATTGTGGCGCTGGAACCACGTGCCACCTATTCTGAGCCCATGTCATGCACAGAAATGAACGAACCTTCCTGAGTTGTCGGGGATACTAAAACTAAACTATTATTTTTTTATCAGGTCAGGCCCCACTTAGCTATGCAGCTATTTTTTCAGAAGTGACTTGGCCCCAAATGATAGCTCAACAAAGGGGCCCATCACGTGGAAACGTATAGCAGCAAAATACTTTAAACGCGTGATGTTGATTAATATGTGGAGGATTAGGACAAAAATGTACGGAGAGTGAGAGAGAAGCCAACTCCAAATATACAGCAGCAGGTGTCAGAGTCAGGATTGAACCTCCGACCTCCTGTATACCAGGCGACTAAGATATCATATCGCCACCGTGAAAAACATAGCATATAAGTTAAAAGTGCTACTCATTTAGCCAACCCTTTCAAGGATGATGGCTGAGTTCATCCCCCCAACCAAGGATTTCAACTTGGGACGTTCTGATTGTGAGCTGCTCACTCTGGATGCCAAGCCGCCCGAGCGAATTTTTGATTTTGCAGTGCAATTGAGTTAACGTTGGGAGAGAGAAAAATAAAATTGTTATGCTCAAGAGTAATAGTGTGTTGTGATTCAAAGGTTCGTGATTTTCATTTAGGAATCATTTTTCCTTACATTGTAGTGAATATAGCGGTCTCTAGTATCTCCAGGGAAAAGTTAGCTGAATACATAGAGCACATGCATGCAGGTAAACAATGGATTCTTACAAACAAATAATATTAATGTTTTGTGATGTTAAGATATATTAATCGATGCATCATTAAAATTGTTGGAAACTAAAACCACAAGTGTGTAGTTTTATTCCAGTGAGTGAATGGTTAATTTGAATTCATATATACAGTGACGGAAAAAAGTATTTGATCCCCTGCTGATTTTGTACGTTTGCCCACTGACAAAAAAATGATCAGTCTATAATTTTAATGGTAGGTTTATTTGAACATTGAGAGACAGAATAACAACAACAAAATTCAGAAAAACGCATGTCAAAAATGTTATAAATTGATTTGCATTTTAATGAAGGAAATAAGTATTTGACTCCTCTGCAAAACATGACTTAGTACTTGGTGGTAAAACCCTTGTTGGCAATCACAGAGGTCAGACGTTTCTTGTAGTTGGCCACCAGGTTTGCACACATCTCAGGAGGGATTTTGTCCCACTCCTCTTTGCAGCTCTTCTCCAAGTCATTAAGGTTTCGAGGCTGACGTTTAGCTTTGTGGCATTACCTTCAGCTCCCTCCACAGATGTTATATGGGATTAAGGTCTGGAGACTGGCTAGGCCACTTAAGGACCTTAATGTGCTTCTTCTTGAGCCACTCCTTTGTTGCCTTGGCCGTGTGTTTTTGGGTCATTGGCATGCTGGAATACCCATCCACGACCCATTTTCAATGCCCTGGCTGAGGGAAGGAGGTTCTCACCCAAGATGTGACGGTACATGGCCACGTCCATCGTCCCTTTGATGCGGTGAAGTTGTCCAGTCCCCTTAGCAGAAAAACACCCCCAAAGCATAATGTTTCCACCTCCATGTTTGACGGTGGGGATGGTGTTCTTGGGGTCATAGGCAGTATTCCTCCTCCTCCAAACACGGCGAGTTGAGTTGATGCCAAAGAGCTCCATTGTGGTCTCATCTGACCACAACACTTTCACCCAGTTGTCCTCTGAATCATTCAGATGTTCATTGGCAAACTTCAGACGGGCATGTATATGTGCTTACTTGAGCAGGGGCACCTTGCGGGCGCTGCAGGATTTCAGTCCTTCACGGCGTAGTGTGTTACCAACTGTTTTCTTGGTGACTATGGTCCCAGCTGCCTTGAGATCATTGACAAGATCCTCCCGCGTAGTTCTGGGCTGATTCCTCACCGTTCTCATGATCATTGCAACTCCACGAGGTGAGATCTTGCATGGAGCCCCAGGCCGAGGGAGATTGACAGTTCTTTTGTGCTTCTTCCATTTGCGAATAATCACACCAACTGTTGTCACCTTCTCACCAAGCTGCTTGGCGATGGTCTTGTAGCCCATTCCAGCCTTGTGTAGGTCTACAATCTTGTCCCTGACATCCTTGGAGAGCTCTTTGGTCTTGGTCATGGTGGAGAGTTTGGAATCTGATTGATTGATTTCTTCTGTGAACAGGTGTCTTTTATACAGGTAACAAGCTGAGATTAGGAGCACTCCCTTTAAGAGTGTGCTCCTAATCTCAGCTCGTTACCTGTATAAAAGACACCTGGGAGCCAGAAATCTTTCTGAATGAGAGGGAGTCAACTACTTATTTCCCTCATTAAAATGCAAATCAAATTATAACATTTTTGACATACGTTTTTCTGGATTTTTTTGTTGTTATTCTGTCTCTCACTGTTCAAATAAACCTACCATTAAAATTATAGACTTATCATTTCTTTGTCAGTGGGCAAACGTACAAAATCAGCAGGGGATCAAATACTTTTTTCCCTCACTGTATGTAGGCGTTTTATTACAGCTCAAGCTTTGTGGCATTACCTTTAGAGGTTACCGTCAAGTTGTACACCATGCCATGATGATGATCAGCTCTGCTTGTTTCCAGAAAACAGAGGTACATTCCACTCGCGTTCGCTGGGACTGAAATCAGAGTGATGGAGCCATTTCCACTGCTCAGGTTCCCAGACAAAACCACGTAGCAGAAAAGTGGGTTGCAGGGTGTGACAAATTGAATGCCACGAAATAATATCTGTGGAACAATATTTATTACACGTTTAGCAATGTTATTAATTGATGCACGTGAGTGTTTGTTTATTCGCACCAGTAGGCTGGCATCACACTCTCCCAAAAACTATGCGGAAGAGCTCTATTGGAAATCTGCTGTTAAATTCAGATTGAACCATTCAAAACGATTGTTGTAAAGTAACGTCGAGTTATGTAAAAAAAACATATTTCATCCCTAGATTTAATTTAGGATTGGGGTTAAAATCGACAACTTAATATTTTTAGATTTTTACAAGTAAAACATTGACGCAACTATATCAGTTGCCACACTTATTATTTTTAACGCTTCTAAAACATCGGTAGAATTTGAATGTATATTATTTTACATTGTGCACCTCGCAGCAATAAAAATCCCCTTGCGTTAACAGAAGGATTTTGACTGACACCCAAAACGGGGGACCTGGGAGCCAATTGCAGAACTCTGAGCACTGGGGGATGTTTGATCTCAATTCACCTTGTCCACCTAGAACCCCTAGCAGCCCGCATTTCGCACAAGCTGGAGTCAATGAAGAAGCTATTCGGGCAGTCCAGCAAACAGCGGTTTGCAATCGTGATTCCTAGAGGTTATAGTAGCACGTGACACGCAATCTCGACATCGCTCTGATTTCAAAGGGGCATATTGGGCTACATTTCTGAAATGGTAGAAAGCTGAGCTAACTACAAATGAGAATCACCCCTCTAAACCAGCATTGATATTAATGGCGATGCCAAAGCTTCGCACAAATTATGAATGTAGCCAGCAACATTAAGAGAATGAAAACATTTATTTAGACAGAATGAATCCGATGCGCCATGGAGATCTTTTTCACACATGTCCATTCGCCTTCTTGGTTCTTTCGGTAAAGTCACGTAGAAGGGAAGTAATAAAATAATAAAAATAAAACATAATAAAATAATTCGCACGACGTTTCGGCTACAATGCAAGCAGCCGTCTTCAGGTGAAGAATGAGACACTACCAAGCTAGGAGCTTATATATACGCTGGGTTGGAGGTGCAAGAAGAGCGCCTTAACAAAAAGAATGTGCATTTGAAGAGGAATTTAGCATATTCATGGGAAATGCGTAGGAGGTGGGCGGGGTGGTTTCAAAGTCATATTATGCCCATGCATTATGCAGGATCAGCAGCACCAAGGGAGGGTGTACGGAGTAGCATTAACAAAGGAAAGGAATGTTAATAGTATGTAGCTGCAGTTACTAAACAACCACGTAGAAAACTAAAGTATAAACTACATAACACCATCAGTGTACTTACTATACTCTACAATAAGCTGAGTTACTCACAGCAAGTAAGACATTACAATTGTACGTCGTAAAAATTATATAATATGCTTCCATCTAAACTTTATTCTCTTACATCACACGAGCATACACCGTACTATATGCTGCCATAGATAAACCCAACATTAAATTATATACTCTATTGCTTTAAACCACCATTTTATTATTCTACCCACCTTAATGTGTATCACACTCTATATGTGTACTATACAATTACGATACTATATATTACTTTGTACATTGTATTAAGCATATAAATGTTATACTATTTGTTATTATACACTGTACAATAAAAAGAGACCCCACCAACAGCCTCGTCACTGAAACCAACAAAATTGTTTCTGATTCAACCGCATTAATTGATCAGACCAAACAGTTCTCGTTGAAACCTTCTGCAGCCAGGCCACCAAGATTATACGGTTTGCCAAAGATACATAAAGAAGATACACCTCTTCGTCCCATTGTCTCTACTATCAACTCCCCCACCTAAAAATTGGCTCGTTTTTTGTCTGAAATCCTACGACCTTTCACTGGAAAAACCACCTCTGCGGTACTAAACTCTACTGACCTGGTATCGACAATCAAGGGGATTGCCCTGTCCCCAGACGACCTGCTTGTCAGTTTTGATGTGGTTTCCTTATTCACCAAGGTTCCTGTACCTGACACCATCGCAATCATTGAAGACTTGGTTCATCAAGGACTGAATGCTGGGGTACCCCCCATGGTGAGACACTGCTTAACCAATACATACTTCACCTGGAATGGAACTTTCTACAAGCAAACTGAGGGCACCCTAATGGGCTCCCCCCTATCTCCGGTTGTAGCCAACATCTTCATGGAGAAATTTGAGACGGACGCCATCCAGACTGACTATCACTCTACGCCCGACCTTATGGAAGAGGTACGTAGATGACACTTTTGTCATCTGGCCACATGGCCGGCCTGCTCTAGACCAATTTCTCGACCACATCAATTCCATACACCCAGCCATCAGATTCACCATGAAAGTCGAAAAAATGGCAAGCTACCCTTTTTGGATGTCCTAATCAAAAGGAGACCTGATGGTTCAATGAGCCACTCTGTCTACAGGAAAGCCACCCATACGGATGCTTACCTAAAACCGGATTCCCACCACCATCCATCCCAGAAGAATTCTCTCATCAAGACTCTATATCATAGAGCCCAATGCATCTCCGACCAGGAACACATTTCCAGTGAACTCAAACACGTACGCCAAGCTCTTAAGGCTAATGGTTACTCCGACTACACAATCCGCAAAGCCATCACTCCAACCATCAAGAAGGATCCTGTTGAGGAGTCTTTCAAGACCATCACCTTACCCTACATTGCTGGGGTCACAAAAAAAAAGATCTCCAAAATCCTGATTAAACACAAGATCCAGGTCCGATTCAACACAGTACACAAAATCCGTGATCTGGTACCGTCTGTAAAAGATGTGGTTCCAGACATACAGTACCCTGGCGTCTACAAACTAAGTTGCCTCTGTGGTAGCAGGTACATTGGAGAAACCAAACGACATGTCTCGGACCGCATCCGTGAACATAAAGCAGACCTGAAACACGGTTGAACTTACTCCTCAGCCGTGGCAGATCACTGTTACAACTCAGTGGGCTCACATGACATTGACTTCTCCAAGACAGAGGTTCTCTGCAAGCCATCTGGCTATCATGAGAGATTCGTTCATGAGGCGATCCACATATACAAACACAGAGACAATTTTAACCGAGAAGATTGATTCTGGCTTAGCAATCATTGGAAGGACGTAATAAACCATTTCAGATCTTAACTGATTGTGTTCACGTTTACGGTGACTTTCAGACCGCGTTTCCACTCACGGGCATTGTATTCTCCGCAGGGAATGGATTCTTTGCTCCGCTGCAAGTTTCCCCCCACGACTCACCCATTGACACGACGGTCAATTGTACAGTGTATAATAACAAATAGTATAACATTTATATGCTTAATACAATGTACAAAGTAATATATAGTATCGTAATTGTATAGTAAACATATAGCAGTGTGATACACATTAAGGTGGGTAGAATAATACATAGTGTTATATTAAAATGTATACGGTTTAGGGTGATTTATAGCAATACAATATATAATTTAATGTTGGGTTTATCTATGGCAGTATATAGTACGGTGTATGCTCGTGTGATGTAAGAGAATAAAGTTTAGATGGAAGCATATTATATAATTTTTACGACGTAGAATTGTAATGTATTACTTGCTGTGAGTAACTCAGCTTATTGTAGTATAGTAAGTACACTGATGGTGCTATGCAGTTTATACTTTAGTTTTTTATGTAGTTTATACTTTAGTTTTCTACGTGGTTGTTTAGTAACTGCAGCTACATACTATTAACATTCCTTTCCTTTGTTAATGCTACTCCGTACACCCTCCCTTGGTGCTGCTGATCCTGCATAATGCATGGGCATAATATGACTTTGAAACCCCCCCGCCCACCTCCTACGCATTTCCCGTGAATATGCTAAATTCCTCTTCATATGCACATTCTTTTTGTTAAGGCGCTCTTCTTGCACCTCCAACCCAGCGTATATATAAGCTCCTAGCTTGGTAGTGTCTCATTCTTCACCTGAAGACGGCTGCTTGCGTTGTAGCCGAAACGTCGTGAGAATTATTTGATTATGTTTTATTTTTATTATTTTATTACTTCCCTTCTACGTGACTTTACCGAAAGAACCAAGAAGATGAATCCCTGCAGTCACGAAAGCTTTAAATCGAAATTCAAACCTATGTACTTACCAACATTATACATTATTTTAATTATTAAGAACAAAGGGGTGCAGGGCTGCATTAAAGGTTAAGAAGCACTGGCTTAGACTGACGAGAGAGATATCTGGAAGGAACCTTGGCCTATGCAATAGTAGACTTGGAGACCGTAATGTATTTCGTAACATTATTTTGTATCGGCACATTCTGCACGAGTGATATTCACGCTGTGTGTAGCAATACAGACGGATATTGCACTGGGCTGATAATCCCTAAAGTGTGCTCAATTTTTCACACCACGTGTAACGAGAGATATTGCAATACTCACTGTTGTGTTAGACTGTCCATATCTCCATCGCACGCTGTCGATTATGGACGATGTTGAACAGTTAAGGAGCACATCTTCGCCTTCAACAGCCGCCATGTGCTGAATGGGGCTATTTGCTACATAAAGAAAAATGTGCAAAATGAATGCAGAGACCGCTAGCATTGAACGTTAATAGCTGGATATGACCAGCCTGGCAGCATCAACAAACCATGGCATTTCCACACACAGATCTCTGGGAAATGAATACAATATAACCCTCCGTATGCGCAGGCATCTGGAAATTTCTAGTTTTGCATATTCGCGAGTTACTAAATGCATACTAATTCACTATTCGCGAACCTGCCAGACTTCAGTATTCGAAAGTTGTACAAAAGTGCAGACAGACCGCAGAGTTTTACAACATTTGAAATGGTCCGTTGTGAATGAGACGTGCTCTCTCTGGGCCGCCCGCTTTGTCCTGAACTCGCTATTGTGCATTTTTTACTTTATACATACTTAAAGTTGACTCGGTTATACATTTTATGAATCGTCGTCAAATCATAATAATCATCGTCAAAGGTAAAACAAAATAATGTTCTGTGCAGTTTATTATTTATTTTAGCCATTGTTATTAAACGTTTGCCATTTCTTACCCCATGTTCACTTGTAACAGTAACAAAAGCACCATTTTCCCCCAGTAGAAACAAGGTTTCTGGATTCTCTAAATTCTGAATTGCGAGCAATTTTCAAGAACATAACGCTCGCGGATCGAGAGAGGGTTTACTGTCGAACATTACTCTGGGTGGCAGAGTGGGTGGAGAAGTGATGTCCCCTATTGTGAGGGTGAGATGTTCTTTCAAGAGGGATTTTATAGGTCGCTGTAAGGTTACGTATCTCTCGATTTAAAGCTTTCGTGACTGCAGGGATTCATCTTCTTGGTTTTTTTCATTAAAGTCACGTAGAAGGGAAGCAATAAAATAATAAAAATAAAACATAACAAAATAACTCTCACGACGTTTCGGCTACAACGCAAGCAGCCGTCTACAGGTGAAGAATGAGACACTGCCAAGCTAGGAGCTTATATATAAGCTGAGTTGGAGGTGGAAGAAGAGCACCTTAACAAAAGAATGTGCATATCAAGAGGAATTTAGCATATTCATGGGAAATGCGTAGGAGGTGGGCGGGGGGGTTTCAAAGTCATATTATGCCCATGCATTATGCAGGATCAGCAGCACCAAAGGGAGGGGGCAGGGGGTAGCATTAACAAAGGGGGGGAATGTTAATAGTATGTAGAAGCAATGAAACATGTGAATGGGAAAACGGTGGCAGGAGACCCGCAGCGGAGCAAATAATGCATTCCCTGTGGAGAACACAAGATACACAGTTAATGCCAGTGAGTGGACTGCGGTCTGAAAGTCACCGTAAACGTGAACAACAATCAGTTAAGATCCGAAATGGTTTATTACGTCCATCCAATGATTGCTGAGCCAGAATCCATCTTCTCGGTTGAAATTGTCTCTGTGTTTGTATATGTGGATCGCCTCATGAACGAATCTCTCATGGTAGCCAGATGGCTTGCAGAGAACTTCTGTCTTGGAGAAGTCAATGTCATGTGAGCCCACTGAATTGTAACAGTGATCTGCCACGGCTGAGGTGTTTGTCCTACCGTGTTTCAGGTCTGCTTCATGTTCACGGATGCGGTCCGAGACATGGCGTTTGGTTTCTCCAATGTAACTGCTACCACAGAGGAAACTTAGTTTGTAGACGCCAGGGTACTGTATGTCTGGAACCACGTCTTTTACAGACGGGGCCAGATCACGGATTTTATGTACTGTGTTGAATCGGACCTGAATCTTGTGTTTAATCAGGATTTTGGAGATCTTTTTTGTGACCCCAGCAATGTAGGGTAAGGTGATGGTTTTGAAAGGCTCCTCAACAGGATCCTTCTTGATGGTTGGAGTGATGGCTTTTCGGATTGTGTAGTCGGAGTAACCATTAGCCTTAAGAGCTTGGCGTACGTGTTTGAGTTCACTGGCAATGTGTTCCTGGTCGGAGATGCATTGGGCTCTATGGTATAGAGTCTTGATGAGGGAGTTCTTCTGGGATGGATGGTGGTGGGAATCCGGTTTTAGGTAGGCATCCGTATTGGTGGCTTTCCTGTAGACAGAATGGCTCATTGAACCATCAGGTCTCCTTCTAATTAGGACATCCAAAAAGGGTAGCTTGCCACATTTTTCGACTTCCATGGTGAATCTGATGGCTGGGTGTATGGAATTGATGTGGTCGAGAAATTGGTCTAGAGCAGGCCGGCCATGTGGCCAAATGACAAAAGTGTCATCTACGTACCTCTTCCATAAGGTCGGGTGTAGAGTGGCAGTCTGGATGGCGTCAGTCTCAAATTTCTCCATGAAAATGTTGGCTACAACCGGAGAAAGGGGGGAGCCCATTGGGGTGCCCTCAGTTTGCTTGTAGAAGGTTCCATTCCAGGTGAAGTATGTATTGGTTAAGCAGTGTCTCACCAGGGAAGGTACCCCAGTATTCAGTCCTTGATGAACCAAGTCTTCAATTATTGCAATGGTGTCAGGCACAGGAACCTTGGTGAACAAGGAAACCACATCAAAACTGACAAGCAGGTCGTCTGGGGACAGTGAAATCCCCTTGATTGTCGATACCAGGTCAGTAGAGTTTAGTACCGCAGAGGTGGTTTTTCCAGTGAAAGGTCGTAGAATTTCAGACAAAAAACGAGCCAGTTTCTAAGTGGGGGAGTTGATAGTAGAGATAATGGGACGAAGAGGCGTATCTTCTTTATGTATCTTTGGCAAGCCGTACAATCTTGGTGGCTTGGCTGCAGAAAGTTTCAACGAGAACTGTTTGGTCTGCTCAATTAATGCGGTTGAAGCAGAAATGATTTTGTTAGTTTTGGAGACGAGGCTGTTGGTGGGGTCTCTTTTTATTTTTGCATAGCTGCCATCGTTGAGTAGTTCCTGAATCTTGTTGTTGTATTCTATTTTGTCCATGATGACAGTGGCATTGCCTTTGTCGGCTGAGAGGATGACAATGTCATCCCTCTTTTTTAATTGAGCTAATTCAAAACGCTCAACTTTGCTGATGTTGCTAGCAGGCATCTTAGCGTTTTTGAGGGTTGCAGAGATTTCCGATCTTGCTACGTCTGCAGCGATGTGACTCAGGCCCTTGAGAGCTACATCTATTCGGGCAATTATATCATTAACTGGTATGTGTCTAGGTGTGACTGCAAAGTTTATTCCTTTAGCTAGAACGGATTTCAGACCTCCAGAAATAGAACTGTTACTGCGATTAATAACGACTTTGTTAGCGTCTAGCTTTTCTATGTGTGGGTCCAGTCTCTTGTTTGAGAGGCGGTTGAATTTGGAAATCAAGTTGTCCTTACATTTGGTCGACATAGCGGCAGCCGAAGAGGTAGTCATTTTGTCTACATGTTCCCAATCCGATGTGGACATTGTTGCACTCAAAGATAAGTGTGATTTGTAGAGTGTCTTGTCTAACTGATCAAGATCGGTGCGCGTGAGTCTGATTTTCTCTGAGATAAGAGCTAAGCTAGTTCTAGACAGAATTCGTTTAGCATTAGAAGAAGTTACAGCAGCAGATGTTAGTGTAAATGCGTTTGGTATTACCTTAGAGTCGCGGCATCTCTTCAGAAAGGTAAGAGACTCGATTAGCTGAGCCTTCTTATCACGGAGCTTGTTGAAGGATCTCAAAGTTATGTGGAATCCCTCCGCGTAGAGGCGGTTAAATTTCGATTTAAAGCTTTCGTGACTGCAGGGATTCATCTTCTTGGTTTTTTCGGTAAAGTCACGTAGAAGGGAAGCAATAAAATAATAAAAATAAAACATAACAAAATAACTCTCACGACGTTTTGGCTACAACGCAAGCAGCCGTCTTCAGGTGAAGAATGAGACACTGCCAAGCTAGGAGCTTGTATATAAGCTGAGTTGGAGGTGGAAGAAGAACGCCTTAACAAAAGAATGTGCATATCAAGAGGAATTTAGCATATTCATGGGAAATGCGTAGGAGGTGGGCGGGGGGGTTTCAAAGTCATATTATGCCCATGCATTATGCAGGATCAGCAGCACCAAAGGGAGGGGGCAGGGGGTAGCATTAACAAAGGGGGGGAATGTTAATAGTATGTAGAAGCAATGAAACATGTGAATGGGAAAACGGTGGCAGGAGACCCGCAGCGGAGCAAATAATGCATTCCCTGTGGAGAACACAAGATACACAGTTAATGCCAGTGAGTGGACTGCGGTCTAAAAGTCACCGTAAACGTGAACAATAATCAGTTAAGATCCGAAATGGTTTATTACGTTCTTCCAATGATTGCTGAGCCAGAATCCATCTTCTCGGTTGAAATTGTCTCAGTGTTTGTATATGTGGATCGCCTCATGAACGAATCTCTCATGGTAGCCAGATGGCTTGCAGAGAACCTCTGTCTTGGAGAAGTCAATGTCATGTGAGCCCACTGAATTGTAACAGTGATCTGCCACGGCTGAGGTGTTTGTCCTACCGTGTTTCAGGTCTGCTTTATGTTCACAAATGCGGTCCGAGACGTGGCGTTTGGTTTCTCCAATGTAACTGCTACGACAGAGGCAACTTAGTTTGTAGACGCCAGGGTACTGTATGTCTGGAACCACGTCTTTTAGAGACGGGACCAGATCACGGATTTTATGTACTGTGTTGAATCGGACCTGAATCTTGTGTTTAATCAGGATTTTGGAGATCTTTTTTGTGACCCCAGCAATGTAGGGTAAGGTGATGGTTTTGAAAGGCTCCTCAACAGGATCCTTCTTGATGGTTGGAGTGATGGCTTTTCGGATTGTGTAGTCGGAGTAACCATTAGCCTTAAGAGCTTGGCGTACGTGTTTGAGTTCACTGGCAATGTGTTCCTGGTCGGAGATGCATTGAGCTCTATGGTATAGAGTCTTGATGAGGGAGTTCTTCTGGGATGGATGGTGGTGGGAATCCGGTTTTAGGTAGGCATCCGTATTGGTGGCTTTCCTGTAGACAGAATGGCTCATTGAACCATCAGGTCTCCTTCTAATTAGGACATCCAAAAAGGGTAGCTTGCCACATTTTTCGACTTCCATGGTGAATCTGATGGCTGGGTGTATGGAATTGATGTGGTCGAGAAATTGGTCTAGAGCAGGCCGGCCATGTGGCCAAATGACAAAAGTGTCATCTACGTACCTCTTCCATAAGGTCGGGTGTAGAGTGGCAGTCTGGATGGCGTCAGTCTCAAATTTCTCCATGAAAATGTTGGCTACAACCGGAGAAAGGGGGGAGCCCATTGGGGTGCCCTCAGTTTGCTTGTAGAAGGTTCCATTCCAGGTGAAGTATGTATTGGTTAAGCAGTGTCTCACCAGGGAAGGTACCCCAGTATTCAGTCCTTGATGAACCAAGTCTTCAATTATTGCAATGGTGTCAGGCACAGGAACCTTGGTGAACAAGGAAACCACATCAAAACTGACAAGCAGGTCGTCTGGGGACAGTGAAATCCCCTTGATTGTCGATACCAGGTCAGTAGAGTTTAGTACCGCAGAGGTGGTTTTTCCAGTGAAAGGTCGTAGAATTTCAGACAAAAAACGAGCCAGTTTCTAAGTGGGGGAGTTGATAGTAGAGATAATGGGACGAAGAGGCGTATCTTCTTTATGTATCTTTGGCAAGCCGTACAATCTTGGTGGCTTGGCTGCAGAAAGTTTCAACGAGAACTGTTTGGTCTGCTCAATTAATGCGGTTGAAGCAGAAATGATTTTGTTAGTTTTGGAGACGAGGCTGTTGGTGGGGTCTCTTTTTATTTTTGCATAGCTGCCATCGTTGAGTAGTTCCTGAATCTTGTTGTTGTATTCTATTTTGTCCATGATGACAGTGGCATTGCCTTTGTCGGCTGAGAGGATGACAATGTCATCCCTCTTTTTTAATTGAGCTAATTCAAAACGCTCAACTTTGCTGATGTTGCTAGCAGGCATCTTAGCGTTTTTGAGGGTTGCAGAGATTTCCGATCTTGCTACGTCTGCAGCGATGTGACTCAGGCCCTTGAGAGCTACATCTATTCGGGCAATTATATCATTAACTGGTATGTGTCTAGGTGTGACTGCAAAGTTTATTCCTTTAGCTAGAACGGATTTCAGACCTCCAGAAATAGAACTGTTACTGCGATTAATAACGACTTTGTTAGCGTCTAGCTTTTCTATGTGTGGGTCCAGTCTCTTGTTTGAGAGGCGGTTGAATTTGGAAATCAAGTTGTCCTTACATTTGGTCGACATAGCGGCAGCCGAAGAGGTAGTCATTTTGTCTACATGTTCCCAATCCGATGTGGACATTGTTGCACTCAAAGATAAGTGTGATTTGTAGAGTGTCTTGTCTAACTGATCAAGATCGGTGCGCGTGAGTCTGATTTTCTCTGAGATAAGAGCTAAGCTAGTTCTAGACAGAATTCGTTTAGCATTAGAAGAAGTTACAGCAGCAGATGTTAGTGTAAATGCGTTTGGTATTACCTTAGAGTCGCGGCATCTCTTCAGAAAGGTAAGAGACTCGATTAGCTGAGCCTTCTTATCACGGAGCTTGTTGAAGGATCTCAAAGTTATGTGGAATCCCTCCGCGTAGAGGCGGTTAAATTTCGATTTAAAGCTTTCGTGACTGCAGGGATTCATCTTCTTGGTTTTTTCGGTAAAGTCACGTAGAAGGGAAGCAATAAAATAATAAAAATAAAACATAACAAAATAACTCTCACGACGTTTTGGCTACAACGCAAGCAGCCGTCTTCAGGTGAAGAATGAGACACTGCCAAGCTAGGAGCTTGTATATAAGCTGAGTTGGAGGTGGAAGAAGAACGCCTTAACAAAAGAATGTGCATATCAAGAGGAATTTAGCATATTCATGGGAAATGCGTAGGAGGTGGGCGGGGGGGTTTCAAAGTCATATTATGCCCATGCATTATGCAGGATCAGCAGCACCAAAGGGAGGGGGCAGGGGGTAGCATTAACAAAGGGGGGGAATGTTAATAGTATGTAGAAGCAATGAAACATGTGAATGGGAAAACGGTGGCAGGAGACCCGCAGCGGAGCAAATAATGCATTCCCTGTGGAGAACACAAGATACACAGTTAATGCCAGTGAGTGGACTGCGGTCTAAAAGTCACCGTAAACGTGAACAATAATCAGTTAAGATCCGAAATGGTTTATTACGTTCTTCCAATGATTGCTGAGCCAGAATCCATCTTCTCGGTTGAAATTGTCTCAGTGTTTGTATATGTGGATCGCCTCATGAACGAATCTCTCATGGTAGCCAGATGGCTTGCAGAGAACCTCTGTCTTGGAGAAGTCAATGTCATGTGAGCCCACTGAATTGTAACAGTGATCTGCCACGGCTGAGGTGTTTGTCCTACCGTGTTTCAGGTCTGCTTTATGTTCACAAATGCGGTCCGAGACGTGGCGTTTGGTTTCTCCAATGTAACTGCTACGACAGAGGCAACTTAGTTTGTAGACGCCAGGGTACTGTATGTCTGGAACCACGTCTTTTAGAGACGGGACCAGATCACGGATTTTATGTACTGTGTTGAATCGGACCTGAATCTTGTGTTTAATCAGGATTTTGGAGATCTTTTTTGTGACCCCAGCAATGTAGGGTAAGGTGATGGTTTTGAAAGGCTCCTCAACAGGATCCTTCTTGATGGTTGGAGTGATGGCTTTTCGGATTGTGTAGTCGGAGTAACCATTAGCCTTAAGAGCTTGGCGTACGTGTTTGAGTTCACTGGCAATGTGTTCCTGGTCGGAGATGCATTGAGCTCTATGGTATAGAGTCTTGATGAGGGAGTTCTTCTGGGATGGATGGTGGTGGGAATCCGGTTTTAGGTAGGCATCCGTATTGGTGGCTTTCCTGTAGACAGAATGGTTCATTGAACTATCAGGTCTCCTTCTAATTAGGACATCATAATGGTAGCTTGCCATATTTTTCGACTTCCATGGTGAATCTGATGGCTGGGTGTATGGAATTGATGTGGTCGAGAAATTGGTCTAGAGCAGGACGGCCATGTGGCCAGATGACAAAAGTGTCATCACGTACCTCTTCCATAAGGTCGGGTGTCGAGTGGCAGTCTGGATGCGTCAGTCTCAAATTTCTCCATGAAAATGTTGGCTACAACCGGAGATAGGGGGGAGCCCATTGGGGTGCCCTCAGTTTGCTTGTAGAAGGTTCCATTCCAGGTGAAGTATGTATTGGTTAAGCAGTGTCTCACCAGGGGGGTACCCCAGTATTCAGTCCTTGATGAACCAAGTCTTCAATGATTGCGATGGTGTCAGGCACAGAAACCTTGGTGAACAAGGAAACCACATCAAAACTGACAAGCAGGTCGTCTGGGGACAGGGAAATCCCCTTGATTGTCGATACCAGGTCAGTAGAGTTTAGTACCGCAGAGGTGGTTTTTCCAGTGAAAGGTCGTAGAATTTCAGACAAAAAACGAGCCAGTTTCTAAGTGGGGGAGTTGATAGTAGAGACAATGGGATGAAGAGGTGTATCTTCTTAATGTATCTTTGGCAAGCCGTACAATCTTGGTGGCCTGGCTGCAGAAGGTTTCAACGAGAACTGTTTGGTCTGATCAATTAATGCGGTTGAAGCAGAAATGATTTTGTTGGTTTTGGAGACGAGGCTGTTGGTGGGGTCTCTTTTTTATTTTTGTATAGCTGCCATCATTGAGTAGTTCCTGAATCTTGTTGTTGTATTCTATTTTGTCCATGATGACAGTGGCATTGCCTTTGTCGGCTGAGAGGATGACAATGGCATCCCTCTTTTTTAAATCCTTTATATTAAGTTCGCTTGCTTGCTTGCTTGCGTGCTTGCGTGCTTGTTTGCTTGCTTACGCCCGTGCAAATCTTTCGGTCGTTTTTTAACCCACTTCCCGTGATCCAATTGAGCTGACATTTTCCACACAAACTCGTTTTGCCAGACAATTAATGTTCGTGAAAAAAAATTCCCAAAATTTTACACTTTTTAGGCAAAAAAAATTTATTTTACATATATTCAAATAGAACTCATTCTTGGCTTTGGCTGAACGTCACAGTATAAGAGCCCAGAGCGTAACCCCTCCACAGGCCGTGGCGGAGTAGTGCAGTTGGTAGCGCCTTCGCTTCCCATTCCAAAGGTCGCGGGATCGATCCCCGCGTCCTCCACAGGCGAATATATTTTTTAATCCTTTATATTAAGTTCGCTGCCACGCATATAAAGGATTTATAGTGAAAAAATTTGTTTTTACGGGTTTACTTGTTAATTGAGCTATTTCAAAACGCTCATCTTTGCTGATGTTGCTAGCAGGCATCTTAGCGTTTTTGAGGGTTGCAGAGATTTACCTTGCTACGTCTGAAGCGATGTGACTCAGGCCCTTGAGAGCTACATCTACTCGGGCAATTATATCATTACATGGTATGTGTCTAGGTGTGACTGCAAAGTTGAGTCCTTTAGCTAGAACGGATTTCAGACCTTCAGAAATAGAACTGTTACTGAGATTAATTACGACTTTGTTAGCGTCTAGCTTTTCTATGTGTGGGTCCAGTCTCTTGTTTGAGAGGCGGTTGAATTTGGAAATCAAGTTGTCCTTACATTTGGTCGACATAGCGGCAGCTGAAGAGGTAGTCATTATGTCTACATGTTCCCAATCCGATGTGAACATTGTTGCACTCAAAGATAAGTGTGATTTGTAGAGTGTCTTGTCTAACTGATCAAGATCGGTACGCGTGAGTCTGATTTTCTCTGAAATAAGAGCTAAGCTAGTTCTAGACAGAAATCGTTTAGCATTAGAAGAAGTTACAGCAGCAGATGTTAGTGTAAATGCGTTTGGTATTACCTTAGAGTCGCGGCATCTCTTCAGAAAGGTGAGAGACTCGATTAGCTGAGCCTTCTTATCACGGAGCTTGTTGAAGGATCTCAAAGTTATGTGGAATCCCTCCCCGTAGAGGCGGTTAAATTTCGATTTAAAACTTTCGTGACTGCAGGGATTCATCTTCTTGTTTTTTTCGGTAAAGTCACGTAGAAGGGAAGCCATAAAATAATAAAAATAAAACATAACAAAATAACTCTCACGACGTTTCAGCTACAACGCAAGCAGCCGTCTTCAGGTGAAGAATGAGACACTGCCAAGCTAGGAGCTTATATATAAGCTGAGTTGGAGGTGGAAGAAGAGCGCCTTAACAAACGAATGTGCATATCAAGAGGAATTTAGCATATTCATGGGAAATGCGTAGGAGGTGGGCGGGGGGGTTTCAAAGTCATATTATGCCCATGCATTATGCAGGATCAGCAGCACCAAAGGGAGGGGGCAGGGAGTAGCATTAACAAAGGGGGGGAATGTTAATAGTATGTAGAAGCAATGAAACATGTGAATGGGAAAACGGTGGCAGGAGACCCGCAGTGGAGCAAATAATGCATTCCCTGTGGAGAACACAATATACACAGTTAATGCCAGTGAGTGGACTGCGGTCTGAAAGTCACCGTAAACGTGAACAACAATCAGTTAAGATCCGAAATGGTTTATTACGTCCTTCCAATGATTGCTGTGCCAGAATCCATCTTCTCGGTTTAAATTGTTTTTGTGTTTGTATATGTGGATTGCCTCATGAACGAATCTCTCATGGTAGCCAGATGGCTTGCAGGGAACCTCTGTCTTGGAGAAGTCAATGTCATGTGAGCCCACTGAATTGTAACAGTGATCTGCCACGGCTGAGGTGTTTGTCCTACCGTGTTTCAGGTCTGCTTTATGTTCACGGATGCGGTCCGAGACATGGCGTTTGGTTACTCCAATGTAACTGCTACCACAGAGGAAACTTAGTTTGTAGACGCCAGGGTACTGTATGTCTGTAACCACGTCTTTTACAGACGGGACCAGATCACGGATTTTATGTACTGTGTTGAATCGGACCTGAGCGTTTTGAATGAGCTCAATTAAAAAAGAGGGATGACATTGTCATCCTCTCAGCCGACAAAGGCAATGCCACTGTCATCATGGACAAAATAGAATACAACAACAAGATTCAGGAACTACTCAACGATGGCAGCTATACAAAAATAAAAAGAGACCCCACCAACAGCCTCGTCTCCAAAACCAACAAAATCATTTCTGCTTCAACCGCATTAATTGATCAGACAAAACAGTTCTCGTTGAAACCTTCTGCAGCCAGGCCACCAAGATTGCACGGCTTGCCAAAGATACATAAAGAAGAGACACCTCTTCGTCCCATTGTCTCTACTATCAACTCCCCCACTTACAAACTGGCTCGTTTTTTGTCTGAAATCCTACGACCTTCACTGGAAAAACCACCTCTGCGGTACTAAACTCTACTGACCTGGTATCGACAATCAAGGGGATTTCCCTGTCCCCAGACGACCTGCTTGTCAGTTTTGATGTGGTTTCCTTGTTCACCAAGGTTCCTGTGCCTGACACCATCGCAATCATTGAAGACTTGGTTCATCAAGGACTGAATACTGGGGTACCCCCCCTGGTGAGACACTGCTTAACCAATACATACTTCACCTGGAAAGGAACCTTCTACAAGCAAACTGAGGGCACCCCAATGGGCTCTACCCTATCTCCGGTTGTAGACAACATTTTCATGGAGAAATTTGAGACTGACGCCATCCAGACTGCCACTCTACACCTGACCTTATGGAAGAGGTACGTAGATGACACTTTTGTCATCTGGCCACATGGCCGGCCTGCTCTAGACCAATTTCTCGACCACATCAATTCCATACACCCAGCCATCAGATTCACCATGGAAGTCGAAAAATATGGCAAGCTACCCTTTTTGGATGTCCTAATTAGAAGGAGACCTGATGGTTCAATGAGCCATTCTGTCTACAGGAAAGCCACCCATACGGATGCCTACCTAAAACCGGATTCCCACCACCATCCATCCCAGAAGAACTCCCTCATCAAGACTCTATACCATAGAGCCCAATGCATCTCCGACCAGGAACACATTGCCAGTGAACTCAAACACGTACGCCAAGCTCTTAAGGCTAATGGTTACTCCGACTACACAATCCGAAAAGCCATCACTCCAACCATCAAGAAGGATCCTGTTGAGGAGCCTTTCAAAACCATCACCTTACCCTACATTGCTGGGGTCACAAAAAAGATCTCCAAAATCCTGATTAAACACAAGATTCAGGTCCGATTCAACACAGTACATAAAATCCGTGATCTGGTCCCGTCTGTAAAAGACGTGGTTCCAGACATACAGTACCCTGGCGTCTACAAACTAAGTTGCCTCTGTGGTAGCAGTTACATTGGAGAAATCAAACGCCATGTCTCGGAACGCATCCGTGAACATAAAGCAGACCTGAAACACGGTAGGACAAACACCTCAGCCGTGGCAGATCACTTTTACAATTCAGTGGGCTCACATGACATTGACTTCTCCAAGACAGAGGTTCTCTGCAAGCCATCTGGCTACCATGAAAGATTCGTTCATGAGGCGATCCACATATACAAACACAGAGACAATTTCAACCGAGAAGATGGATTCTGGCTCAGCAATCATTGGAAGGACGTAATAAACCATTTCGGATCTTAACTGATTGTTGTTCACGTTTACGGTGACTTTCAGACCGCAGTCCACTCACTGGCATTAACTGTGTATCTTGTGTTCTCCACAGGGAATGCATTATTTGCTCCGCTGCGGGTCTCCTTGCCACCGTTTTCCCATTCACATGTTTCATTGCTTCTACATACTATTAACATCCCCCCCCCTTTGTTAATGCTACCCCCTGCCCCCTCCCTTTGGTGCTGCTGATCCTGCATAATGCATGGGCATAATATGACTTTGAAACCCCCCCCGCCCACCTCCTACGCATTTCCCATGAATATGCTAAATTCCTCTTGATATGCACATTCTTTTGTTAAGGCATTCTTCTTCCACTTCCAACTCAGCTTATAAATAGGCTCATAGCTTGGCAGTGTCTCATTCTTCACCTGAAGACGGCTGCTTGCGTTGTAGCCGAAACGTCGTGAGAGTTATTTTGTTATGTTTTATTTTTATTATTTTATTACTTCCCTTCTACGTGACTTTACCGAAAAAACCAAGAAGATGAATCCCTGCAGTCACGAAAGCTTTAAATCGAAATTTAACCGCCTCTACGGGGAGGGATTCCACATAACTTTGAGATCCTTCAACAAGCTCCGTGATAAGAAGGCTCAGCTAATCGAGTCTCTCACCTTTCTGAAGAGATGCCGCGACTCTTAGGAAATACCAAACGCGTTTACACTAACATCTGCTGCTGTAACTTCTTCTAATGCTAAACGAATTCTGTCTAGAACTAGCTTAGCTCTTATCTCAGAGAAAATCAGACTCACGCGCACCGATCTTGATCAGTTAGACAAGACACTCTTCAAATCACACTTATCTTTGAGGGCAACAATGTCCACATCGGATTGGGAACATGTAGACAAAATGACTACCTCTTCAGCTGCCGCTATGTCGACCAAATGTAAGGACAACTTGATTTCCAAATTCAACCACCTCACAAACAAAGACCGGACCCACACATAGAAAAGCTAGACGCTAACAAAGTCGTAATTAATCGCAGTAACAGTTCTTTTTCTGAAGGTCTAAAATCCGTTCTAGCTAAAGGACTAAACTTTGCAGTCACACCTAGACACATACCAGTTAATGATATAATTGCCCGAGTAGATGTAGCTCTCAAGGGCCTGAGTCACATCGCTGCAGACGTAGCAAGATCGGAAATCTCTGCAACCCTCAAAAACGCTAAGATGCCTGCTAGCAACATCAGCAAAGATGAGCGTTTTGAATTAGCTCAATTAAAAAAGAGGGATGACATTGTCATCCTCTCAGCCGACAAAGGCAATGCCTCTGTCATCATGGACAAAATAAAATACAACAACAAGATTCAGGAACTACTCAACGATGGCAGCTATACAAAAATAAAAAGAGACCCCACCAACAGCCTCGTCTCCAAAACCAACAAAATCATTTCTGCTTCAACCGAATTAATTGGTCAGACCAAACAGTTCTCGTTGAAACCTTCTGCAGCCAGGCCACCAAGATTGTACGGCTTGCCAAAGATACATTAAGAAGATACACCTCTTCGTCCCATTGTCTCTACTATCAACTCCCCCACTTACAAACTGGCTCGTTTTTTGTCTGAAATCCTACTGCCTTTCACTGGAAAAACCACCTCTGCGGTACTAAACTCTACTGACCTGGTATCGACAATCAAGGGGATTTCCCTGTCCCAGACGACCTGCTTGTCAGTTTTGATGTGGTTTTCTTGTTCACCAAGGTTCCTGTGCCTGACACCATCGCAATAATTGAAGACTTGGTTCATCAAGGACTGAATACTGGGGTACCCCCACTGGTGAGACACTGCTTAACAAATACATACTTCACCTGGAATGGAACCTTCTACAAGCAAACTGAGGGCACCCCAATGGGCCCCCCCCTATCTCCGGTTGTAGCCAACATTTTCATGGAGAAATTTGAGACTGACGCCATCCAGACTGCCACTCTACACCCGACCTTATGGAAGAGGTACGTAGATGACACTTTTGTCATCTGGCCACATGGCCGGCCTGCTCTAGACCAATTTCTCGACCACATCAATTCCATACACCCAGCCATCAGATTCACCATGGAAGTCGAAAAATATGGCAAGCTACCCTTTTTGGATGTCCTAATTAGAAGGAGACCTGATGGTTCAATGAGCCATTCTGTCTACAGGAAAGCCACCCATACGGATGCCTACCTAAAACCGGATTCCCACCACCATCCATCCCAGAAGAACTCAATCATCAAGACTCTATACCATAGAGCCCAATGCATCTCCGACCAGGAATACATTGCCAGTGAACTCAAACACGTACGCCAAGCTCTTAAGGCTAATGGTTACTCCGACTACACAATCCGAAAAGCCATCACTCCAACCATCAAGAAGGATCCTGTTGAGGAGCCTTTCAAAACCATCACCTTACCCTACATTGCTGGGGTCACAAAAAAGATCTCCAAAATCCTGATTAAACACAAGATTCAGGTCCGATTCAACACAGTACATAAAATCCGTGATCTGGTCCCGTCTGTAAAAGACGTGGTTCCAGACATACAGTACCCTGGCGTCTACAAACTAAGTTGCCTCTGTGGTAGCAGTTACATTGGAGAAATCAAACGCCATGTCTCGGAACGCATCCGTGAACATAAAGCAGACCTGAAACACGGTAGGACAAACACCTCAGCCGTGGCAGATCACTTTTACAATTCAGTGGGCTCACATGACATTGACTTCTCCAAGACAGAGGTTCTCTGCAAGCCATCTGGCTACCATGAAAGATTCGTTCATGAGGCGATCCACATATACAAACACAGAGACAATTTCAACCGAGAAGATGGATTCTGGTTCAGCAATCTTTGGAAGGACGTAATAAACCATTTCGGATCTTAACTGATTGTTGTTCACGTTTACGGTGACTTTCAGACCGCAGTCCACTCACTGGCATTAACTGTGTATCTTGTGTTCTCCACAGGGAATGCATTATTTGCTCCGCTGCGGGTCTCCTTGCCACCGTTTTCCCATTCACATGTTTCATTGCTTCTACATACTATTAACATCCCCCCCCTTTGTTAATGCTACCCCCTGCCCCCTCCCTTTGGTGCTGCTGATCCTGCATAATGCATGGGCATAATATGACTTTGAAACCCCCCCCGCCCACCTCCTACGCATTTCCCATGAATATGCTAAATTCCTCTTGATATGCACATTCTTTTGTTAAGGCATTCTTCTTCCACTTCCAACTCAGCTTATAAATAGGCTCATAGCTTGGCAGTGTCTCATTCTTCACCTGAAGACGGCTGCTTGCGTTGTAGCCGAAACGTCGTGAGAGTTATTTTGTTATGTTTTATTTTTATTATTTTATTACTTCCCTTCTACGTGACTTTACCGAAAAAACCAAGAAGATGAATCCCTGCAGTCACGAAAGCTTTAAATCGAAATTTAACCGCCTCTACGGGGAGGGATTCCACATAACTTTGAGATCCTTCAACAAGCTCCGTGATAAGAAGGCTCAGCTAATCGAGTCTCTCACCTTTCTGAAGAGATGCCGCGACTCTTAGGAAATACCAAACGCGTTTACACTAACATCTGCTGCTGTAACTTCTTCTAATGCTAAACGAATTCTGTCTAGAACTAGCTTAGCTCTTATCTCAGAGAAAATCAGACTCACGCGCACCGATCTTGATCAGTTAGACAAGACACTCTTCAAATCACACTTATCTTTGAGGGCAACAATGTCCACATCGGATTGGGAACATGTAGACAAAATGACTACCTCTTCAGCTGCCGCTATGTCGACCAAATGTAAGGACAACTTGATTTCCAAATTCAACCACCTCACAAACAAAGACCGGACCCACACATAGAAAAGCTAGACGCTAACAAAGTCGTAATTAATCGCAGTAACAGTTCTTTTTCTGAAGGTCTAAAATCCGTTCTAGCTAAAGGACTAAACTTTGCAGTCACACCTAGACACATACCAGTTAATGATATAATTGCCCGAGTAGATGTAGCTCTCAAGGGCCTGAGTCACATCGCTGCAGACGTAGCAAGATCGGAAATCTCTGCAACCCTCAAAAACGCTAAGATGCCTGCTAGCAACATCAGCAAAGATGAGCGTTTTGAATTAGCTCAATTAAAAAAGAGGGATGACATTGTCATCCTCTCAGCCGACAAAGGCAATGCCTCTGTCATCATGGACAAAATAAAATACAACAACAAGATTCAGGAACTACTCAACGATGGCAGCTATACAAAAATAAAAAGAGACCCCACCAACAGCCTCGTCTCCAAAACCAACAAAATCATTTCTGCTTCAACCGAATTAATTGGTCAGACCAAACAGTTCTCGTTGAAACCTTCTGCAGCCAGGCCACCAAGATTGTACGGCTTGCCAAAGATACATTAAGAAGATACACCTCTTCGTCCCATTGTCTCTACTATCAACTCCCCCACTTACAAACTGGCTCGTTTTTTGTCTGAAATCCTACTGCCTTTCACTGGAAAAACCACCTCTGCGGTACTAAACTCTACTGACCTGGTATCGACAATCAAGGGGATTTCCCTGTCCCAGACGACCTGCTTGTCAGTTTTGATGTGGTTTCCTTGTTCACCAAGGTTCCTGTGCCTGACACCATCGCAATAATTGAAGACTTGGTTCATCAAGGACTGAATACTGGGGTACCCCCACTGGTGAGACACTGCTTAACAAATACATACTTCACCTGGAATGGAACCTTCTACAAGCAAACTGAGGGCACCCCAATGGGCCCCCCCCTATCTCCGGTTGTAGCCAACATTTTCATGGAGAAATTTGAGACTGACGCCATCCAGACTGCCACTCTACACCCGACCTTATGGAAGAGGTACGTAGATGACACTTTTGTCATCTGGCCACATGGCCGGCCTGCTCTAGACCAATTTCTCGACCACATCAATTCCATACACCCAGCCATCAGATTCACCATGGAAGTCGAAAAATATGGCAAGCTACCCTTTTTGGATGTCCTAATTAGAAGGAGACCTGATGGTTCAATGAGCCATTCTGTCTACAGGAAAGCCACCCATACGGATGCCTACCTAAAACCGGATTCCCACCACCATCCATCCCAGAAGAACTCAATCATCAAGACTCTATACCATAGAGCCCAATGCATCTCCGACCAGGAATACATTGCCAGTGAACTCAAACACGTACGCCAAGCTCTTAAGGCTAATGGTTACTCCGACTACACAATCCGAAAAGCCATCACTCCAACCATCAAGAAGGATCCTGTTGAGGAGCCTTTCAAAACCATCACCTTACCCTACATTGCTGGGGTCACAAAAAAGATCTCCAAAATCCTGATCAAACACAAGATTCAGGTCCGATTCAACACAGTACATAAAATCCGTGATCTGGTCCCGCCTGTAAAAGACGTGGTTCCAGACATACAGTACCCTGGCGTCTACAAACTAAGTTGCCTCTGTGGTAGCAGTTACATTGGAGAAACCAAACGCCATGTCTCGGAACGCATCCGTGAACATAAAGCAGACCTGAAACACGGTAGGACAAACACCTCAGCCGTGGCAGATCACTTTTACAATTCAGTGGGCTCACATGACATTGACTTCTCCAAGACAGAGGTTATCTGCAAGCCATCTGGCTACCATGAGAGATTCGTTCATGAGGCGATCCACATATACAAACACAGAGACAATTTCAACCGAGAAGATGGATTCTGGTTCAGCAATCTTTGGAAGGACGTAATAAACCATTTCTGATCTTTATTGATTGTTGTTCACGTTTACGGTGACTTTCAGACCGCAGTCCACTCACTGGCATTAACTGTGTATCTTGTGTTCTCCAGAGGGAATGCATTATTTTCTCCGCTGCGGGTCTCCTGCCACCGTTTTCCCATTCACATGTTTCATTGCTTCTACATACTATTAACATTCCCCCCCTTTGTTAATGCTACCTCCTGCCCCCTCCATTTGGTGCTGCTGATCCTGCATAATGCATGGGCATAATATGACTTTGAAACCCCCCCCAGCCCACCTCCTACACATTTCCCATGAATATGCTAAATTCCTCTTGATATGCACATTCTTTTGTTAAGGCGCTCTTCCTCCACTTCCAACTCAGCTTATAAATAAGCTCATAGCTTGGCAGTGTCTCATTCTTCACCTGAAGACGGCTGCTTGCGTTGTAGCCGAAACGTCGTGAGAGTTATTTTGTTATGTTTTATTTTTATTATTTTATTGCTTCCCTTCTACGCGACTTTACCGAAAAAACCAAGAAGATGAATCCCTGCAGTCACGAAAGCTTTAAATCGAAATTTAACCGCCTCTACGGGGAGGGATTCCACATAACTTTGAGATCCTTCAACAAGCTCCGTTATAAGAAGGCTCAGCTAATCGAGTCTCTCATCTTTCTGAGGAGATGCCGCGACTCTTAGGTAATACCAAACGCATTTACACTAACATCTGCTGCTGTAACTTCTTCTAATGCTAAACGAATTCTGTCTAGAACTAGCTTAGCTCTTATCTCAGAGAAAATCAGACTCACGCGCACCGATCTTGATCAGTTAGACAAGACACTCTACAAATCACAATTATCTTTGAGTGCAACAATGTCCACATCGGATTGGGAACATGTAGACAAAATGACTACCTCTTCAGCTGCCGCTATGTCGACCAAATGTAAGGACAACTTGATTTCCAAATTCAACCACCTCTCAAACAATAGACCGGACCCACACATAGAAAAGCTAGACGCTAACAAAGTCGTAATTAATCGCAGTAACAGTTCTATTTCTGAAGGTCTGAAATCCGTTCTAGCTAAAGGACTAAACTTTGGAGTCACACCTTGACACATACCAGTTAATGATCTAATTGCTCGAGTAGATGTAGCTCTCAAGGGCCTGAGTCACATCACTGCAGACGTAGCAAGATCGGAAATCTCTGCAACCCTCAAAAACGCTAAGATGCCTGCTAGCAACATCAGCAAAGATGAGCGTTTTGAATTAGCTCAATTAAAAAAGAGGGATGACATTGTCATCCTCTCAGCCGACAAAGGCAATGCCACTGTCATCATGGACAAAATAGAATACAACAACAAGATTCAGGAACTACTCAACGATGGCAGCTATACATAAATAAAAAGAGACCCCACCAACAGCCTCGTCTCCAAAACCAACAAAATCATTTCTGCTTCAACCGCATTAATTGATCAGACCAAACAGTTCTCGTTGAAACCTTCTGCAGCCAGGCCACCAAGATTGTACGGCTTGCCAAAGATACATAAAGAAGATACACCTCTTCGTCCCATTGTCTCTACTATCAACTCCCCCACTTACAAACTGGCTCGTTTTTCGTCTGAAATCCTACTGCCTTTCACTGGAAAAACCACCTCTGCGGTACTAAACTCTACTGACCTGGTATCGACAATCATGGGGATTTCACTGTCCCCAGACGACCTGCTTGTCAGTTTTGATGTGGTTTCCTTGTTCACCAAGGTTCCTGTGCCTGACACCATCGCAATAATTGAAGACTTGGTTCATCAAGGACTGAATACTGGCGTACCCCCCCTGGTGAGACACTGCTTAACCAATACATACTTCACCTGGAATGGAACCTTCTACAAGCAAACTGAGGGCACCCCAATGGGCCCCCCCCTATCTCCGGTTGTAGCCAACATTTTCATGGAGAAATTTGAGACTGACGCCATCCAGACTGCCACTCTACACCCGACCTTATGGAAGAGGTACGTAGATGACACTTTTGTCATCTGGCCACATGGCCGGCCTGCTCTAGACCAATTTCTCGACCACATCAATTCCATACACCCAGCCATCAGATTCACCATGGAAGTCGAAAAATATGGCAAGCTACCCTTTTTGGATGTCCTAATTAGAAGGAGACCTGATGGTTCAATGAGCCATTCTGTCTACAGGAAAGCCACCCATACGGATGCCTACCTAAAACCGGATTCCCACCACCATCCATCCCAGAAGAACTCCCTCATCAAGACTCTATACCATAGAGCCCAGTGCATCTCCGACCAGGAACACATTGCCAGTGAACTCAAACACGTACGCCAAGCTCTTAAGGCTAATGGTTACTCCGACTACACAATCCGAAAAGCCATCACTCCAACCATCAAGAAGGATCCTGTTGAGGAGCTATTCAAAACCATCACCTTACCCTACATTGCTGGGGTCACAAAAAAGATCTCCAAAATCCTGATTAAACACAAGATTCAGGTCCGATTCAACACAGTACATAAAATCCGTGATCTGGTCCCGCCTGTAAAAGACGTGGTTCCAGACATACAGTACCCTGGCGTCTACAAACTAAGTTGCCTCTGTGGTAGCAGTTACATTGGAGAAACCAAACGCCATGTCTCGGAACGCATCCGTGAACATAAAGCAGACCTGAAACACGGTAGGACAAACACCTCAGCCGTGGCAGATCACTGTTACAATTCAGTGGGCTCACATGACATTGACTTCTCCAAGACAGAGGTTATCTGCAAGCCATCTGGCTACCATGAGAGATTCGTTCATGAGGCGATCCACATATACAAACACAGAGACAATTTCAACCGAGAAGATGGATTCTGGCTCAGCAATCATTGGAAGGACGTAATAAACCATTTCGGATCTTAATTGATTGTTGTTCACGTTTACGGTGACTTTCAGACCGCAGTCCACTCACTGGCATTAACTGTGTATCTTGTGTTCTCCAGAGGGAATGCATTATTTTCTCCGCTGCGGGTCTCCTGCCACCGTTTTCCCATTCACATGTTTCATTGCTTCTACATACTATTAACATTCCTCCCCTTTGTTAATGCTACCCCCTGCCCCCTCCCTTTGGTGCTGCTGATCCTGCATAATGCATGGGCATAATATGACTTTGAAACCCCCCCGCCCACCTCCTACGCATTTCCCATGAATATGCTAAATTCCTCTTGATATGCACATTCTTTTGTTAAGGCGCTCTTCTTCCACCTGCAACTCAGCTTATATATAAGCTCCTAGCTTGGCAGTGTCTCATTCTTCACCTGAAGACGGCTGCTTGCGTTGTAGCCGAAACGTCGTGAGAGTTATTTTGTTACGTTTTATTTTTATTATTTTATTGCTTCCCTTCTACGTGACTTTACCGAAAAAACCAAGAAGATGAAAACCTGCAGTCACGAAAGCTTTAAATCGAAATTTAACCGCCTCTACGGGGAGGGATTCCACATAACTTTGAGATCCTTCAACAAGCTCCGTTTTAAGAAGGCTCAGCTAATCGAGTCTCTCACCTTTCTGAAGAGATGCCGCGACTCTAAGGTAATACCAAACGCATTTACACTAACATCTGCTGCTGTAACTTCTTCTAATGCTAAACGAATTCTGTCTAGAACTAGCTTAGCTCTTATCTCAGAAAAAATCAGACTTACGCGCACCGAACTAATCCGTTCTAGCTAAAGGACTAAACTTTGCAGTCACACCTAGACACATACCAGTTAATGATATAATTGCCCGAGTAAAAGTAGCTCTCAAGGGCCTGAGTCACATCGCTGCAGACGAAGCAAGATCGAAATCTCTGCAACCCTCAAAAATTCTAAGATGCCTGCTAGCAACATCAGCAAAGATGAGCGTTTTGAATTAGCTCAATTAAAAAAGAGGGATGACATTGTCGGTGGCAAGCTCCAGGTTCAGCAGCAGCACCTCGACCTCCTCCTCCCAGTGAGCAGCTATTACCAAATCATCGGCATACATAACGTGGTTGACCAATAAGGAGCCATCCCTTGATCGCACCCGGGCGTCGATCAGCCTCCCATTATATCTGTACCAAATGGAAATTCCCCCGGTACAGCTATTGAAGGCTTCACGAACTACGCGGTCAAAATAGATGTTAAATAATGTGGGAGCCAGAGGACATCCCTGTCGCACCCCAAGGTGTACAGGGAAAGGTTCTGACTCCCGGCCACGTAGTTTTACCCGGGCCCGCTCACCATCATGAAGGTCCTTAATGATCGTGAGCAGAGGGTCAGGGTCTCCGAAAGCACGAAGAACAACCCAGAGGCCAGGCCTACTGATGGTATCATAGGCCTTGAGCAGGTCAATAAAGTACACGCATGGACTAAGACGCACACATGGGTCTACAGACACACAAAGAAATGGACTTACACTGACTAACATGGAGGCATGCACATACAGCAACTAACACACACGCACATGGACTGAGACACACACACACACATATGGACTAAGACACACAAACACATCGACTTACAGACGCACACACATATGGACTCACACACACATAGACATGCACTTGAGATATGCACACATGGAGTTACACACACATATCGACGTACACACATACAGCGACACACACACATACATAGTGACACACACATTGCCGTACACACACATACACATGTGGACTCTCACACAGACATCCACTTGAGATATACTGTACACACATGGAGTTGCACACACATATATGGACGTACACACATACAACGACTCACACACACTGACTTGCACACAGCAATACGTGGACTAAAAGACACATTGACGTAAACACACATATGTACTTACACACACACATATGGACTAAGACACACACACATGAACTTACACATACATAGACTGACACACATAGCCCTGCACACACATATTGACTGTGACACACAGATATCTTCTTTAGGTACACAGACATGGATTAACACACATATGGACTCACACACAGACGCATTGACTTACACACACACATCGAGTGACACACACATGTATAGACTTACACACACATGTGGACTAACACACACACATATGGACTGACATACACATGGACGTACACGCACACAGATCGACTGACACACACACATGGACTAACACACACACATAAACACTTTGACATTGTCCGTTCGAAAAAGACACCCACATGGAGTTAAAGACACGCATGGCTCTACACGCACACACATGGACTCAAAGACACACACATGGACTAACACACACACAGCGACTTATACGCACACAAATGGACTGACACGCACACTTGGACTGACACACACATATAAACACTTTGACGTACACACACACATGGGGCGTTGTCCGTTCGAAAAAGACAGACACACACATGGAGTTAAAGACGCGCATGGCTCTACACGCACACACATATGGACTAAAAGACACACACATGGACGGGCATAGCAATCCTCGATGATGGCACAGCTATCAGTATGGCAGTACTGCGTATGAGGAAAAAGCGTGACGTGAGCGATGGAAACAATAGAAATGTATTGAAGAAATAATCAGAAATCACAGATTGGCAGTATACCGTGGCAGCGTCATAAAAGCGCAGCAAAAAAGGGAAAATTGAGCAATGTAAAAATGCAAAAAGAGTTTTGTGCACACAAACATAACGATTGTAACATCGGTCAACTTGTTTGATAATGGTAAACAATGAACCTGAGTTGTTATCTGCACACAATATCTGGCAACGTGTTTGTTTAATAATAAGCAATGAACACGATTAATGATCTGCACACAAACAATATTATAGTAATGTTTGTCAACCAATGTGTTTAACAATAATAAACAATGGACTTGAGTTGTTAGCGTAAGAAGCAAGGAAATTTGTACTTAGCATAGGCATGTTGAGGCCTTGTGCGATGCGTAGCCCCCGTCCTGGCCTACATTGGCGAGGCGCAGAGTTGGCACGTTGCCAGGCTAGGGGCTGGGCCGCGACCCCCTCTCCAACATCCGCCGCCCGTGCAAGAATAATGCTATGTAAGCAGTAAAATATGATTATCTACGGAGTCTGTAGTATAAACTAAACGAATCGTGTTGGGGGGGGGCGAAGAGGACATGACACTGTGAATAAATATCCGCAGCGTGATGTGTGTACGTGTTGACTGTAAAACGCGTAAAATAAAATGTCTCCCATGAGCTGGAGCGAACGCGCATGGCTTGGCAGGGTCCGCCCCCCCCCCCACGCAATTGGCGTCACTTGGTACGGTCGATGTGGTGCAATAAGTAAATAATGAATAATAGAAACGGCACAAATGTGTTAATTAAACTACTTTAAAGTTTACGGACGGGAAAACGGAATAGCCTATTCCCACCACGGGGCTTAGGGCGTACCGCCTGGCAAATTATTTCGGTCTTTTACCCCATTGTCCGAGAGCCAAATCCCTCGCAAGCTCGAGCGCACGGAGACTTTTATATATAAGAAAAAAAGATAAAGAAGAAAGAAAGAAGAAGAAGATAATTGATTTCTCAAACTATCTTAGAATGTATTGTTTACAGATGGATGCATGGAAAAATATCAATTATGCCTCTGTTAAAAAATAAAAATGCTTAACAAACATTAAACGGAAAATAGGGGCAACATTTTTCTCAGTTTACCAAAAAACCTCAGCCTAGATCTGCCCTTGGAGTTTGGGGGTGGAGGCGCTTATTGCATGGTTCACATAGGGCGCCAAATGCTGGCAGCTAGTCTCGGGCCACCCCTGAGAGAGAAATATGCAAACTCCATTTATATATAAGCCATCAGGGTCGGGATTAAAACCTACAACAACTCTGCATACCCAAACGAGGTAGTTAACATCTCCTAGCCACCGTGATGATGATCAGAGACAGAGAGACGCAAATTCCAAACATACAGCATGCATCAGGGTCGGAATCGAACCCACGACCTCCTGTATACTAGGCAAGGCAGTAAACATCTCCTAGACACCGTGGCATGGGCGCTACCGTTACCATCACGAATTTAAACCGAAGGAACGCGCATTGGAGAGCACGCACGCACGCTGAATTATGTTGTTCACGAACGTTCCACTCCATCTTCTTACCTGACTTAGTCACGTGCACCGCCACCGCCATTACCGTTATGAGGAAGGCAGACTCGCGGTGGTTCATGGTTGGGAGCTCCTAGGGCGGGTTACAAGAGACAGGGATGAGGACAGGGCAAGGTAGGAGCCAGCACAACACACAGGGTCCCGTTGTGACCAGTTATATACACTTTACACTACAATACACTACTATACACTAAACAACTATACACTACACTTTACACTACATACTGCACTACTATACACTGCACTAATTTACACAACACACTACACTATTATACACTACGCGATTATACACTCCACTACAGCACTGTACTACATTTAAAACGAATAATTTGTTCTTGTTATTTATGTATAAACTTTTTTCTACTAAGTAGTATGGTTTTATTTTTCGTCTGTTTTGTACGGAACTAAATGAAGCTATATGAAATGAAATAATTATTATTACGGTGCGAAATAAGTTCAACATAGATACACATAAGCATAGCGTGCACCAGTCGGTACTTGCGTTGCATTGCGTTCTTGTCTCCAGGGACTGGTGCAGGAGAACGACATTGCTCTGCACGACCGCTGCCCGCGTGTCTGTTTCTCTAGCGCAGCGATTCTCAGAGGTGCGGTCCCCTGACCCAGGAGTGACCATCACAAATGATAGCAGCAAACATGTCTCCTTGTAAAAAAGGTGTCAGTTTTGTTGGCAGATAAAAGGGTAAAAAAACAATTATCACATTTTGCTACTGGCAAAGGAGGTTCCAATGGTGTAGATGCTTAACCCGTGCTTTCATACTCTGATGGTGCATTGTCTTTGAGTTGTGCGCCCTTTGGCGTCATCTGGTCCAACACCATGTGAGACTAGGCTCTAAAAAAAGTTGTCTCGGGTGTGGACCAATCAATTTCAAGGACAGTGCATACATTATTAAAGTTGTGTTTTTTTGTTTGCATTCCGACCGCAGCTATTGTGGTCAATGCAAACATGTCTCCTTGTAAAAAAGGTGTCAGTTTTGTTGGCAGATAAAAGGGTAAAAAAACAAGTATCATATTTTGATACTGGCAAAGGTGGTTCCAATGGTGTAAATGATAGCAGCTCAACAGAAGTGGCTTATCATGTGGACATTTATAGCAGCAAAATAATCTACATGGCATGTTGATTCTAAATTTGGAAGGAAACCAGGAGGACCCGGAGACAGGAAGAGAGAGATGCACACTCTAAATGTACAATGGGCATCGTGAGTCGGGATCTAACCCACGACCCCTTGCAAGGGGGGTAACATTTCGTCACTGCGGCGCCCCACGTTCACTGCACGTCACCAAAAAGTCACGCTTTGGAAAACCCTTTCAATGGAAGTGTAGCCGGGTATGAGCTCACCTGTAATTAATCACACGTATAAGTGTGCATTCTGCAAATAGCTACAGGTAGCCAGGTGCTTTTTATTATTTCAGTGAATGCCAACGGTGATCAGCGATTGGACCACGAGCCCCCCCACGTGCAAAGCAGAGAACGAGCCACGTCCCCAATTTATATTTGCGCGGACTTCGTGCTGGTGAACTGCACATGTGACATTAGCTCAGGCCCGGATTAATGTTCTTGTAGGCCCTAGAACAGGGGTGGGCAAACTTTTTCACTCGCGGGCCACAATGGGTTCTAAAATTTGACAGAGGGGCCGGGCCAGGAACAGATGGATGGAGTGTTTGTGTGAACTAATATAAATGACATGTAAAAATCATTACATGAAAGGATTTGGCCTTTAACAGGGAGCAAATCATTTATTTGCAAGGCAATTTAACAAATTGCACGAACATGAACAATACAAAAACATGTCGTAACGTGACTGATCAAACATCATGAAAACATCTGAGGCCTGCGCCGAAACCAATTACCTCACTTGAACTTCTTTATTATCTACATTAACAGGTTAGAGCAGCCACGCAGGCTGTGTGTCAGAGATTTGGCTCCAACGTCGCTGCAGCAACACATCAAAATTTTCAGTTTCAGTGGGAACAGTGTTGTTGATCTCCCATTTTTGCCAGTGCATCCAAGTCTGGAGTTATTTTGGTTATGGCAATTCTCAGGATATATCTGAGGTGCTGATCATGACGCTGAATGTCTGCTCACACACATAAGTCGAGCCAAACAAAGTCAGTATCTTCTGTGCAGTCCTCCGGAGGTTTGGAAACGTGGCTCTGTTAAGTGAAGCATAAAAGTCATTCAGTTTAACAGAGTTGAACTTCTCCTATAGGACGGAGTCAGACTGAAGATCTATCAGTTCCAACTGCAGCTCCTGTGGTGCTGTTTCAGGGTCTTGTGACAGGGGACAGGACACCAGCTGAAGTGACTGTTCAATGTTTTCGAAATCAGAGAACCTACAGCAGAATTCTCCGTGCAGGTCCTCAAGTGATTTGCTGTATTGTTTTGCGTTTCGCGGTGCCTCTTCCTGCATGGCAAGTGTGGGGAAATTAGCGAAAGATTTGTTCGCAATTTGTCTGGAGAACAAAGTGAGCTTGGATTTGAAGGCTTTCACATGTTTGTACATGTCGTGAACAAACTGATCTTTCCCCTGCAGTTTCACATTCAGCTCATTCATGTGTGAAAATATGTCCAAAGCAAACGCAAAGTCACTAAGCCAGTTCTTGTCGCTTCGCTCAGGGAATTCGTCAGATTTCCCCATCCACTCCAAAAATGCGATGATGTCCTCTTTCAGCTCCCACACTCGTTGTAGCACTTTCCCTAAACTTAACCAGCAGACACGAGAGTGGTACAGCAAGTCCTGATGGTCCGCATCAGTTTCCTCCAGGAACGTAATAAACTGACGGTGCTGAAGTCTCCTTGCTTGTATAAAGTTCACAGGTTTTACGACTGGATTCACGACATGATTAAGCTGCAATACAGACTTACACAGGGATTCCTGATGGATGATGCAGTGAAGGAAAATAAGATCCTGGACAGGGTTTTCTTTTTTCACTTTATCCTGGATTATTTTCAGCAGCCCAACATTTTTTCCAGTTAAATTTGGCGATCCATCCGTTGTGACATTGACAAGTTTACTCCAAGGTAGCTTCATTCTTTCGATGACAGCAGATACCTGGTTATACAAGTCCTCTCCCCGCGTTGTTCCTTTCAGGGGCTCCATGGTCAAAAACTCCTTTGTTATCGCAAAACTGTCGTCAATGCCTCGGATAAAAATGAGGAGCTGAGCAGTGTCTTTTATGTCCGTACTTTCATCCAGTTCTAGTGAATATAATTCAAAGGAATCAGACTTTTTGTTTAATTGACTGGCTATATTTTCATCAATCAGTTCCACAGGGCGAGTCACAGTCCTGCGTGATAAACTGACTTTTTCAAATTTGCTTTTGATCTCCGGACAAAATATGTCTGCTGTCTGTACCATGCATTCTTTTACAAACTCGCCTTCGGAGAAAGGCTTGCTAGCCTTTGCTATTTCGAATGCCACCAAAAAACTTGCCTTGGTAGTTGACTCTTGAATCGCAGTTTGTCGGTGAAAAAAATGTTGCTGAGTCTGTAGCCGCCAACCTCTGAGCCGTAGCCGCCCACTCTTGCGTTGACTGCTTGCTAGTGTAGTTAGCATGCTTCGTAGCAAAGTGACGGCTGATGTTGTACTCCTTGAAAACTGCGATATTTTCTCGGCATATCAGGCATACAGCCTTCGATTGGACTTCAGTGAAAAAGTATTTTGTTGTCCATTCCGTGTTAAACACTCGGCACTCATAGTCCACTGTTCGTTTCCTTGATTCGCTCATTTTACAGAAGCACCGTATCTAACTCAGCAATGTAAACTAACCCTGAAAATGACGCTGACGGCCCACAAAGCATTGCGAGATCATGTGCCCTTTCGAGCCCGAAACACCACACTCACGGTCAAAGTGCGCCCTCTAATGAGGAAATGGGGGCATTACAGGAGGAAAGTAAAATGTAATTTAATAATAATAATGATATTTGGACAAGTTCGGCGGGCCGGATTAAAAAGCCCAATGGGCCGTATACGGCCCGCGGGCCGTACTTTGCCCATGTCTGCCCTAGAAACTTCTATTTCGTAGGCCTTTAGTGATAACTTTCTACCCTTGGTACTGCTGCTGCCCATGTTAATACCGCCATTGTCACGTCACTCCACTTGCTTCACACGTACTTCGTCCAGTCGCAGCTGGACAAGATGTCGTTATTGCTAACAGGTTCATTATTTAGTTTGTGCCCTCATTCGATATGCCGCAGAAACGCCGATTGAATTTAAAACACTGCGTCTATCCTTGCTGTATTAATTAATTTATTCCAGAAGATATCTTGGTTACATTTTTTTAATCATACAAACATCACCAAAAAAACATGGTCATATTTTTTTTCGGAGGCCCTTTACTTTTCTTAGGCAGAGTCGGAACTGCCTATTGGATAATACGGCTCTGCATTAGCTCCAGTCATATATAACTGTTACACTGATATGACTTGAATGTCAATCGACTGACAGGAAATATGTAATGTCATACTCTTTGGTTCTTTCGGTAAAGTCACGTAGTTAGAAATAAAATAAATCACGACGTTTCGATCGCAACACAAGTGGTCGTCATCCTAATGACCAACACCATAAACGTTCTGACATAACAATACCAACGTCAACATCAACATTATTTAGTCTCACCAACATCGACAACACCACGACGTGTAAACATGAGTTCGATTCAAGGCCATGGATAGCATGGGTGTTGCATTAATATCTGAAAAAGTGATGATGGCTCCCTCATCTCCCCTCCATTTAACCACCAACTCGCTTTGACCAGCGTGGCGAAGTATGTTGTAGCAAATACACTCTGCATATACAAAATACTACGAACCCCCATAGAGCATAGACATATGTAGTGGTTTAACGCGCGCCAAGGGGAGTAATTGTACACACATGCGGGTGGGAACAGTGGGGTCGAATCGGGACATGCTGCTGTTGCTGGGGGCCAACGAGTGAGTCGGAGATGGACCGTTAGGCAATTATGATGCAGGGCAGTGATTGGCCGGTTGTTGTTGTTGAGTACAAGGTGGCGCCTCCAAGTCTGGGGATGGAGACAGGTGGCAGCAGGGCTGGGGGTGCGGGGGGTTAGGGGGCACGCCAACTAATTAATTGGGAATTAATGAGGGGGAGGATAAATAGGGGAGCGTCAGAGCAAGATGGGGAGTTGTGCTGGGAGCTGGAAGTAGTCGGTCCTGGCAGAAGAAGAAGCATAGAGTAGCAGTGGAGAAGGAGAAGTGTAGAGTAGCAGTGGAGAAGAAGAAGCGTAGAGTAGCAGTGGAGTAGAAGAAGAAGTATAGGGTAGCAGTGTAGTGGAAGAAGACATATAGGGTAGCAGTAGAGATGGAGAAGCTGAACGGGAGAGATAGTCGGAGTGGGACGGGGAAGCTGAACGGGAGAGATAGTCGAAGTAGGACGGAGAAGCCGAGAAAGAGCGACGGCTGGAGTGGGACGGGGAAGCAGAGAAGGGAGTCGGGAGAGACGGAGAGAGAGGGAGGAACAGAGAGAGCGAGGCCGGCGGGGCGTGGCGAGCGAGTGGAGGACGCGTTAAAAGATGGCAACAAAAGTGACGACAGAAAAGAAAAGTTGGCCGCGTGAAGTTCAGCACAACACATAGGCAAACACAACAGCAAAGATACAGATCCCCCGTTTAACCTCGAACAGACTGTTGGGGCAAGAGCAGTTACTAGCGAACACCTATGAAGGCAAGTGTGGTGCCACAGCTACGGGGCCGCTCTGCCGAGCCAGGGAGCCGCCCGGCTTCCCCCACCGCACTTCCCCCCATCACCCCCCCCACATAAGCACGCACCCGCACCCACGTAGGGCCTCGTGGTCGGGTCACCTACCCTGAGTTTTCACCCGAGGGCCCCCTCAGGGGGTTACCCCAAGGTTTCTCAGGGCCAGGGAATTTGACAGGACCCTTCCCAGGCCAAGTAACACTGCGGCGCCGTGGGCGGATTTGAGATCGCACGACCACGGCGAGCTCAGAGAGCCCCGCAGTTAGAAACGCATACAAACACAAACACGGGACAGCATGAATAGCGGGACCGCATGGGCTCTGGCGGATAGTCATGGAGGGTTGGGATCATTACGCTTGAGCGCGCAGGCCCGATTGTTAGGAAGGGTAAGGGATTAATTAGGATTTACGCCTCCACGCCGCTCACTGATTAGCAGATCAAAAGCGCCCGGAACCGCCGTGTGCGGGCTCGAGGTGCACGAGCCCATTGTTCAGCGCAGCATCCCTTTGAGGTAGGGAGGATAAATAGGGGGGCACAGAGGGGAAATCGCTCTCTTCTCTCCAGGCCAGCGGACCAGCAGCAGCTCCAGCCAGCGACCCGGACGTCCGTGCGACGCATCGAGGTACGCTGTTAGCGCAGAGAGCAGCGAACCTCAGCGGGCGCCAAACAGTGAGTGGGGAGGTGAAGTAGGATAATAGCCGATAAATAGGGAATAGGTACCGGTTTAGTGGAATAGGCCAGCCTCGTCGACTCACGGATTCAACATTAGTTACCAGGTAAAATGTTGCTGAGTCTGTAGCCGCCAACCTCTGAGCCGTAGCCGCCCACTCTTGCGTTGACTGCTTGCTAGTGTAGTTAGCATGCTTCGTAGCAAAGTGACGGCTGATGTTGTACTCCTTGAAAACTGCGATATTTTCTCGGCATATCAGGCATACAGCCTTCGATTGGACTTCAGTGAAAAAGTATTTTGTTGTCCATTCCGTGTTAAACACTCGGCACTCATAGTCCACTGTTCGTTTCCTTGATTCGCTCATTTTACAGAAGCACCGTATCTAACTCAGCAATGTAAACTAACCCTGAAAATGACGCTGACGGCCCACAAAGCATTGCGAGATCATGTGCCCTTTCGAGCCCGAAACACCACACTCACGGTCAAAGTGCGCCCTCTAATGAGGAAATGGGGGCATTACAGGAGGAAAGTAAAATGTAATTTAATAATAATAATGATATTTGGACAAGTTCGGCGGGCCGGATTAAAAAGCCCAATGGGCCGTATACGGCCCGCGGGCCGTACTTTGCCCATGTCTGCCCTAGAAACTTCTATTTCGTAGGCCTTTAGTGATAACTTTCTACCCTTGGTACTGCTGCTGCCCATGTTAATACCGCCATTGTCACGTCACTCCACTTGCTTCACACGTACTTCGTCCAGTCGCAGCTGGACAAGATGTCGTTATTGCTAACAGGTTCATTATTTAGTTTGTGCCCTCATTCGATATGCCGCAGAAACGCCGATTGAATTTAAAACACTGCGTCTATCCTTGCTGTATTAATTAATTTATTCCAGAAGATATCTTGGTTACATTTTTTTAATCATACAAACATCACCAAAAAAACATGGTCATATTTTTTTTCGGAGGCCCTTTACTTTTCTTAGGCAGAGTCGGAACTGCCTATTGGATAATACGGCTCTGCATTAGCTCCAGTCATATATAACTGTTACACTGATATGACTTGAATGTCAATCGACTGACAGGAAATATGTAATGTCATACTCTTTGGTTCTTTCGGTAAAGTCACGTAGTTAGAAATAAAACAAATCACGACGTTTCGATCGCAACACAAGTGGTCGTCATCCTAATGACCAACACCATAAACGTTCTGACATAACAATACCAACGTCAACATCAACATTATTTAGTCTCACCAACATCGACAACACCACGACGTGTAAACATGAGTTCGATTCAAGGCCATGGATAGCATGGGTGTTGCATTAATATCTGAAAAAGTGATGATGGCTCCCTCATCTCCCCTCCATTTAACCACCAACTCGCTTTGACCAGCGTGGCGAAGTATGTTGTAGCAAATACACTCTGCATATACAAAATACTACGAACCCCCATAGAGCATAGACATATGTAGTGGTTTAACGCGCGCCAAGGGGAGTAATTGTACACACATGCGGGTGGGAACAGTGGGGTCGAATCGGGACATGCTGCTGTTGCTGGGGGCCAACGAGTGAGTCGGAGATGGACCGTTAGGCAATTATGATGCAGGGCAGTGATTGGCCGGTTGTTGTTGTTGAGTACAAGGTGGCGCCTCCAAGTCTGGGGATGGAGACAGGTGGCAGCAGGGCTGGGGGTGCGGGGGGTTAGGGGGCACGCCAACTAATTAATTGGGAATTAATGAGGGGGAGGATAAATAGGGGAGCGTCAGAGCAAGATGGGGAGTTGTGCTGGGAGCTGGAAGTAGTCGGTCCTGGCAGAAGAAGAAGCATAGAGTAGCAGTGGAGAAGGAGAAGTGTAGAGTAGCAGTGGAGAAGAAGAAGCGTAGAGTAGCAGTGGAGTAGAAGAAGAAGTATAGGGTAGCAGTGTAGTGGAAGAAGACATATAGGGTAGCAGTAGAGATGGAGAAGCTGAACGGGAGAGATAGTCGGAGTGGGACGGGGAAGCTGAACGGGAGAGATAGTCGGAGTAGGACGGAGAAGCCGAGAAAGAGCGACGGCTGGAGTGGGACGGGGAAGCAGAGAAGGGAGTCGGGAGAGACGGAGAGAGAGGGAGGAACAAAGAGAGCGAGGCCGGCGGGGCGTGGCGAGCGAGTGGAGGACGCGTTAAAAGATGGCAACAAAAGTGACGACAGAAAAGAAAAGTTGGCCGCGTGAAGTTCAGCACAACACATACGCAAACACAACAGCAAAGATACAGATCCCCCGTTTAACCTCGAACAGACTGTTGGGGCAAGAGCAGTTACTAGCGAACACCTATGAAGGCAAGTGTGGTGCCACAGCTACGGGGCCGCTCTGCCGAGCCAGGGAGCCGCCCGGCTTCCCCCACCGCACTTCCCCCCATCACCCCCCCCCCCACATAAGCACGCACCCGCACCCACGTAGGGCCTCGTGGTCGGGTCACCTACCCTGAGTTTTCACCCGAGGGCCCCCTCAGGGGGTTACCCCACGGTTTCTCAGGGCCAGGGAATTTGACAGGACCCTTCCCAGGCCAAGTAACACTGCGGCGCCGTGGGCGGATTTGAGATCGCACGACCACGGCGAGCTCAGAGAGCCCCGCAGTTAGAAACGCATACAAACACAAACACGGGACAGCATGAATAGCGGGACCGCATGGGCTCTGGCGGATAGTCATGGAGGGTTGGGATCATTACGCTTGAGCGCGCAGGCCCGATT